>NC_057807.1:545870765-546146845 GCF_018294505.1 Triticum aestivum
CTGGTTTGATTAGCAACTGTCTGGAACAAATAAATATTCATGAGTTCCTTGCTTAACATGTGTAGAGTAATTTAAGCAAGCAATCCACTGGTGCTGTAACGAAGTCAGTAAGAGTTGCAGATGGAAATTGGTGGTCCTTACGTCGCCAGGAAGAAGAATGCGATGTTCTCCTTCTTGAGCTTCTCCTCGTACTCCTCGTCCTCCGCGGCATAGTCATCCTGAATCCCGACAAATCAATCGTATGAGCCGAGGGGAGGGGGAGCAGGAGGTTTAAGAAGCAGCAGCGGCGACGGCGAGGTTCGTACCAGATCGAGCACCTTGAAGACGGCCTTGTCGTAGCGCGCCTTGGCCTCCTCCGCGAGCGCCTGGCAGCAGGAGCGGAGCAGGGAGGTGAGATTTCTTGCACGGGAGGAGGAAGGGAGCGCGCCAGGGCTGAGAGAGCGTGCGGGCGCGTACGTACCTTGGCGAATCCCTCGGCGGTGCCGGTCTGCGTGCCGAAGAAGAGGGCGACCCGCTGGCGGCCGTCGTCGGGGTCGGGCTCCTGGTCCTTCGCGGCGAGGGGCTTGGCCGCGACGGCCTGGCGGGCCAGGGGCGCGGCGGAGGAGGAGCGGCGGAAGAGGAGCGCGACGCCGCAGCCGACGAGCACGGCGAGGGAGGTGGCGAGCAGCGCGAGCAGGCGGCGGTTCTGGTCCCCGTCGTCGGCCGCCGCCGGGGCCCGGCCCGTGAGCAGCGCCGCAAGCAGGTCGAGCGCCGAGTCCCTCATCCCCGCGGCGGCGGAGGTGTCCATGGCGGCGGCGGCGCGCGCGCTGGGGTCGATGGGATCGAGGCGTGCGTGCGTGCGGGCGGGCGGGCCTAGCGCGTGCGTGTACGAGCACCGCTGGTGGATGGATGTAGGCGATTCGTGTTTGTTGTCGCGTCAAAACGGGTCGAGTTTTTATTGAGCTTGGAAAAAGGAACGGGAAGGGAACGGGGTGGGGAGTTGGTGGCGGTGCGACCCGGTCTGGCTCCGGTCTGGTTTGCGGTGCGGCGCGGTGACACGCGCTGCTGCGGCCGGCCGCAGGTTCGGACCGGGCGCTGGAAAGTTCCACCTACCTCGACGGTGCTTTTTTATTTTCCTTCTGTTTGATGAAGGCGAGGCCACCTACCCGCGGTCCACGGATGAACGGTTCAGCGTCGCCTTCTTCACCGTGGAATTTTTTCTGGCTGCGTTGACACGCTCTTTTTCTTCTGCCACGGACGCTCGGGGCCTGAGGGCCTATTTGGTTTCAATAAGTCATCTGACTTATAAGCCAGGTGTCAGGTGATTTAAAATAAGTGACTTATAATTACGTCTGTTTGGTTGTCACCTGGCTTATAAGTCACCTGACACATCTTCCCACACCAATCGACATCATGCAGGTGATGGGACCCACGCAAAAGGGGGTGACTTATAAGTTTTAAATTGGGGTGAAGCAACTTATGACTTATAAGTTGGGGTGACTTATAAGTCGGGTCTGTTTGGCAAAATAAATCATTTTTTCACTTTTCGACTTATAAGTTAGTGATTTATTTGGAACCAAATAGGCCCTGATACCAGAGTACACCATTTGAGTACGTAGTGAACCAACTTGAACTTATGGTTGGATGGTTAGAGGGACTGTGGTATCCCAGCCCATCAATGTCAAATATTGGTGCTCGCATTTATTGCTGGATTTATTTTAGAATTTCCGGCGATGCACATTCGCGTGTATATGAGCGTTTGCGTTTGTATTGTGTTCAAAAAATGGTTAGTACGTATATGATAACGAGGAAACCCTCCTGCAAAGAAAATTCCCAAGAAAATCGGACAATCTAAACGCGCGCGACTACATTATCGAAAGATAAAAACATGCGCCATGACACGCCCTAGGGCACTATAAAACCATAAAAACACGGTATAAGAAGTGAAAGGCTCCTGAGGGAGTCCTGGATTAGGGGGTGTCCGGATGGCCGGACTATGACCTTTGGTCGGACTCCCGGACTATGAAGATACAAGATTGAAGACTTCGTCCCGTGTCCGGATAAGACTTTCCTTGGCGTGGAAGGCAAGCTTGGCGATTCGATATGAAGATCTCCTCCCATTGTAACCGACTCTGTGTAACCCTAGCCCTCTCCGGTGTCTATATAAACCGGAGAGTTTTAGTCATAGGACGAACAACAATCATACCATAGGCTAGCTTCTAGGGTTTAGCCTCTCTGATCTCGTGGTAGATCAACTCTTGTACTACCCATATCATCAATATTAATCAAGCAGGAGTAGGGTTTTACCTCCATCGAGAGGGCCCGAACCTAGGTAAAAACATTGTGTCCCTTGTCTCATGTTACCATCCGCCTAGACGCACAGTTCGGGACCCCCTACCCGAGATCCGCCGGTTTTGACACCGACAACTCCTCTTTCCATTCCTAGCCCGACATCAACCACCGAGTTTGGGTTGGCTCCACGAGCCCCCGTACCTGCGCGCTGTCGGACATCATCCACCGCCACAAATCAGATCTGTGTTGCTTGTCAAAGACACCAACCGCTCTGAGGACCTCGAGCAACACCAACGCCGACCACCATGCCCACGGGAAGAGACACCTCACCTACTCGGGGAGAGAGCCCCGACCCGGCTTGGGCGCAGATCTGGTCCACCCCAAAAAGCGAGCCTTGGGTCGGAACCACCGTCATCGCGGGTGCAGCTGGTTCGCGTCTTCCCTTTGGCTTGAACCAAGGGAAGAGATATCACCACCACCCCCGCATCGCCAATCGGCACACAGATGCCAGCGGCGCCACCGTAGCTTCTGTCTCCACCCAAGGCCCTGTTGGGGAACGTAGCAGAAATTCAAAATTTTCCTACGTGTCACCAAGATCTATCTATGGAGAAACCAGCAACGAGGGGAAGGAGAGTGCATCTACATACCCTTGTAGATCGCTAAGCGGAAGCGTTCAAGTGAACGGGGTTGATGGAGTCGTACTCGTCGTGATTCAGATCACCAATGATCCTAGTGCCGAACGGACGGCACCTCCGCGTTCAACACACGTACAGCCCGGTGACGTCTCCCACGCCTTGATCCAGCAAGGAGAGAGGGAGAGGTTGAGGAAGACTCCATCCAGCAGCAGCACAACGGCGTGGTGGTGATGGAGGAGCGTGGCAATCCTGCAGAGCTTCGCCAAGCACCTACGGGAGAGGAGGAGGTGTCACGGGAGGGAGGGAGGCGCCAGGGACTCAGGTATGGATGTCCTCCCTCCCCTCCACTATATATAGGGGCAAGGGAGAGGGGGGAGGCGCAGCCTTGCCCCTTCCTCCAAGAAAGGGGTGCGGCCAAGAGGGGGGAGGAGTCCATCCTCCCCAAGGCACCTCGGAGGTGCCTTCCCCTTTGAGGACTCTTTCCTCCCCAAGTTTCCTTGGCGCATGGGCCTCTTGGGGCTGGTGCCCTTGGCCCATATAGGCCAAGGCGCACCCCCTACAGCCCATGTGGCCCCCCGGGGCAGGTGGCCCCACCCGGTGGGCCCCCGGGACCCTTTCGGTGGTCCCGGTACAATACCGATGACCCCGAAACTTGTCCCGATGGCCGAAACAGGACTTCCTATATATAAATCTTTACCTCCGGACCATTCCGGAACTCCTCGTGACGTCTGGGATCTCATCCGGGACTCCGAACAACATTCGGTAACCACATACAAGCTTCCTTTATAACCCTAGCGTCAACGAACCTTAAGTGTGTAGACCCTACGGGTTCGGGAGACATGCAGACATGACCGAGATGTTCTCCGGTCAATAACCAACAGCGGGATCTGGATACCCATGTTGGCTCCCACATGTTCCACGATGATCTCATCGGATGAACCACGATGTCAAGGACTCAATCGATCCCGTATACAATTCCCTTTGTCTAACGGTATTGTACTTGCCCGAGATTCGATCGTCGGTATACCGATACCTTGTTCAATCTCGTTACTGGCTAGTCTCTTTACTCATTCTGTAACACATCATCCTGTGATCAACCCCTTGGTCACATTGTGCACATTATGATGATGTCCTACCGAGTGGGCCCAGAGATACCTCTCCGTTTACACGGAGTGACAAATCCCAGTCTCGATTCGTGCCAACCCAACAGACACTTTCGGAGATACCTGTAATGCACCTTTATAGCCACCCAGTTACGTTGTGACGTTTGGTACACCCAAAGCATTCTTACGGTATCCGGGAGTTGCACAATCTCATGGTCTAAGGAAAAGATACTTGACATTAGAAAAGCTTTAGCATACGAACTACGATCTTTGTGCTAGGCTTAGGATTGGGTCTTGTCCATCACATCATTCTTCTAATGAAGTGATCCCGTTATCAATGACATCCAATGTCCATGGTCAGGAAACCGTAACCATCTATTGATCAACGAGCTAGTCAACTAGAGGCTTACCAGGGACAAATTGTGGTCTATGTATTCACACGTGTATTACGATTTCCGGATAATACAGTTATAGCATGAATAAAAGACAATTATCATGAACAAGGAAATATAATAATAATAATACTTTTATTATTGCCTCTAGGGCATATTTCCAACAGTCTCCCACTTGCACTAGAGTCAATAATCTAGTTCACATCGATATGTGATTAACACTCAAGGTCACATCCCCATGTGAGTAACACCCAAAGAGTTTACTAGAGTCAATAATCTAGTTCACATTACCATGTGATTAACACTCGATGAGTTCTGGGTTTGATCATGTTATGCTTTTGAGAGATGTTATAGTCAACGGGTCTGAACCTTTCAGATCCGTGTGTGCTTTACAAATCTCTATGTCATCTCCTAGATGCAGCTACCATGCTCTATTTGGAGCTATTCCAAATAACTGTTCTACTTGGAGCTATTCTAAATTGTTTCTCCATTATACGTATCCGGTATCTCTATTCAGAGCTATCCGGATAGGTGTTAAGCTTGCATCATCGTAACTCTTTACGTCGAACTCTTTATCACCTCCATAACTGAGAAAATTCCTTAGTCCACTAGTTACTAAGGATAACTTTGACCGTTGTACTGTGATCCATTCTTGGATCACTCTTGTACCCCTTGACTGACTCATGGCAAGGCACACTTCAGGTGCGGTACACAGCATAGCATACTGTAGAGCCTATGTCTTAAGCATAGGGGACGACCTTCGTTCTTTCTCTCTTTTCTGCCGAGGTCGAGCTTTAAGTCTTAACTTCGTACCTTACAACTCAGGCAAGAACTTCTTCTTTGACTGATCCATCTTGAACACCTTCAAGATCATGTCAAGGTATGTGCTCATTTGAAAGTACCATTAAGCGTTTTGATCTATCCTTATAGATCTTGATTCTCAATGTTCAAGTAGCTTAATCCAGGCTTTCCATTAAAAAACACTTTTCAAATAGCTCTGCATGCTTTCTAGAAATTCTACATCATTTCCAATCAACAACATGTTAACAACACATACTCATCGGAAATTTTATAGTGCTCCCACTCACTTATTTGGAAATACAAGTTTCTCATGAACTTTGTATAAACCCAAAATCTTTGATCATCTCATCAAAGCGCACATTCCAACTCCGAGATGCTTACTCCAGTCCTTAGAAGGATTGCTGGAGCTAGCATACCTTTTAGCATCCTTAGGATCGACAAAACCTTTCGGTTGTATCACATACAACCTTTCCTCTAGAAAATCGTCGAGGAAATAATGATTTGACATCCTATCTGCAAGATTTCATAAATAATGCAGTAATCGCTAATATAATTCTAACAGACTCTTAGCATCGCTACGAGTGAGAAAGTCTCATCGTAGTCAACTCCTTGAACTTGTCGGAAAACATCTTAACTACAAGTCGAGCTTTCTTAATGGTGACATTTACCATCATTGTCCGTCTTCCTTTTAAAATCCATCTGCACTCAACAGCCTTATGACCATCGAGCTATTCTGTCAAAGTCTACACTTTGTTTTCATACATGGATCCTATCTTGGATTTTATGGCCTCGAGCCATTTATCGAAATCCGGGCCCACCATCGCTTCTCCATAGCTCATAGGTTCATTGTTGTCTAGCAACATGACTTCCAAGACAGGATTATTGTACCACTCTGAAGTAGTACGTATCCTTGTCTCCCTACGAGGTTCGGTAGTGACTTGATCCGAAACTTCATGATCACTATCATAAGCTTCCACTTCAATTGGTGTAGGTGCCACAGGAACAACTTCCTGTGCCCTGCTACACACTAGTTGAAGAGACGGTTCAATAACCTCATCAAGTCTCCACCATCCTCCCACTCAATTCTTTCGAGAGAAACTTTTCCTCGAGAAAGGACCCGTTCAAGAAACAATCCATATTGCTTTCGGATCTGAATTAGGAGGTATACCCAACTGTTTTGGGTGTCCTATGAAGATGTATTTCATCCGCTTTGGGTTCGAGCTTATCAATCCTGAAACTTTTTCACATAAGCGTCGCAGCCCCAAACCTTTAAGAAACGACAACTTAGGTTTCTCTAAACCATAATTCATACGGTGTCATCTCAATGGAATTACGTGGTGCCCTATTTAAAGTGAATGTGGTTGTCTCTAATGCCTCACCCATGAACAATAGTGGTAATTCGATAAGAGACATCATGGTACGCACCATATCCAATAGGGTGCAACTATGATGTTCGGACACACCATCAAACTATGGTGTTCCAGGCGGTATTAATTGTGAAACAATTTCCACAATGTCTTAATTGTGTGCCAAAACTCGTAACTCAGATACTCATCTCTATGATCTTATCATAGACATTTTATCCTCTTGTCACGATGATCTTCAACTTCACTCTGAAATTACTTGAACCATTCAATAATTCAGACTTGTGTTTCATCAAGTAAATATATTCAACATCTACTCGAATCATCTGTGAAGTAAGAACATAACGATATTCACTGCATGCCTCAGCACTCATTGGGCTACACACATCAAAATGTGTTACTTCCAACAAGTTGCTATCTTGTTCCATCTTACTGAAACCGAGGCTTTTCAGTCATCTTGCCCATGTGGTATGATTTGCATATCTCAAGTGATTCAAAATCAAGTGAGTCCAAACGATCCATCTGCATGGAGTTTCTTCATGCGTATACACCAATAGACATGGTTCGCATGTCTCAAACTTTTCAAAAATGAGTGAGTCCAAAGATCCATCAACATGGAGCTTCTTCATGCGTTTTTATACCAATATGACTTACATGGCAGTGCCACAAGTAGGTGGTACTATCATTACTATCTTATATCTTTTGGCATGAAAATGTGTATCACTATGATCGAGATTCAATAAACCATTCCTTTAGGTGCAAGACCATTGAAGGTATTATTCAAATAAATAGAGTAACCATTATTCTCTTTAAATGAATAACCGTATTGCGATAGACATAATCCAATCATGTCTATGCTCAACGCAAAACCAAATAACAATTATTTAGGTTTAACACCAGTCTCGATGGTAGAGGGTGCGTGCGATGCTTGATCATATCAACATTGGAAACACTTTCAACACATATCGTCAGCTCACCTTTAGCTAGTCTCCGTTTATTCCGTAGCTTTTATTTCGAGTTACTAACACTTAGCAACCGAACCGGTATCTAATACCCTGGTGCTACTAGGAGTACTAGTAAAGTACACACTAACATAATGTATATCCAATATACTTCTATCGACCTTGCCAGCCTTCTCATCTACCAAGTATCTAGGGTAATGCTGCTCCAGTGGCTGTTCCCCTTATTACAGAAGCACTTAGTCTCGGGTTTGGGTTCAACCTTGGGTTTCTTCACTAGAGCAGCAGCTGAATTTGCCGTTTCATGAAGTATCCCTTCTTGCCCTTGCCCTTCTTGAAACTAGTGGTTTCACCAACCATCAACAATTGATGCTCCTTCTTGATTTCTACTTTCGCGGTGTCAAACATCGTGAATACCTCAAGGATCATCATATCTATCCCTGATATGTTATAGTTCATCACGAAGCTCTAGCAGCTTGGTGGCAATGACTTTGGAGAAACATCACTATCTCATCTGGAAGATCAACTCCCACTAGATTCAAGTGATTGTCGCACTCAGACAATATGAGCACAAGCTCAACGATTGAGCTTTTCTCCCTTAGTTTGCAGGCTAAGAAAATCGTCGGAGGTCTCATACCTCTTGACGTGGGCACGAGCCTGAAATCCCAATTTCAGCCCTTGAAACATCTCATATGTTCCGCGATGTTTTGAAAATGTCTTTAGTGCCTCAACTCTAAACCGTTTAACTGAACTATCACGTAGTTATCAAAACGTGTATGTCCGATGTTCGCAACATCCACAAACGACGTTTGGGGTTCAGCACACTGAGCAGTGCATTAAACACATAAGCTTTCTACTGTCCGCATAATTGCTACTATCAACTTTCAACTATATTTTCTCTAGGAACATATCTAAACAATGGAACTAAAGCGCGAGCATACGACATAATTTGCAAAGGTCTTTTGACTATGTTCAGGATAATTAAGTTCATCTTATGAACTCCCACTTAGATAGACATCCCTCTAGTCATCTAAGTGATTACATGATCCGAGTCAACTAGGCCATGTCCGATCATCACGTGAGACGGACTAGCCAACGTCGGTGAACATCTTCATGTTGATCGTATCTACTATACGACTCATGCTCGACCTTTCGGTCTCTGTGTTCCGAGGCCATGTCTGTACACGCTAGGCTCGTCAAGTTAACCCTAAGTGTATTGCATGTGTAAATCTGTCTTACACCCGTTGTATGTGAACGTAAGGATCTATCACACCCGATCATCACGTGGTGCTTCGAAACGACGAACTGTAGCAATGGTGCACAGTTAGGGGAGAACACTTCTTGAAATTGTTGTAAGGGATCATCTTATTTACTACCGTCGTTCTAAGTAAACAAGATGCATAAACATGATAAACATCACATGCAATCAAATAGTGACATGATATGGCCAATATCATTTTGCTCCTTTTGATCTCCATCTTCGGGGTTCCATGATCATCATCGTCACCGGCATGACACCATGATCTCCATCATCATGATCTCCATCATCGTGTCTTCATGAAGTTGTCTCGCCAACTATTACTTCTACTACTATGGCTACCGGTTAGCAATAAAGTAAAGTAATTACATGGTGTTGTTCAATGACACGCAGGTCATACAATAAATAAAGACAACTCCTATGGCTCCTGCCGGTTGTCATACTCATCGACATGCAAGTCGTGAATCCTATTACAAGAACATGATCAATCTCATACATCACATATCATTCATCACATTCTTCTTGGCCATATCACATCACATAGCATACCCTGCAAAAACAAGTTAGACGTCCTCTAATTGTTGTTTGCATGTTTTACGTGGCTGCTATGGGTTTCTAGCAAGAACGTTTCTTACCTACGCAAAACCACAATGTGATATGCCAATTGCTATTTACCCTTCACAAGGACCCTTTTCATCGAATCTGTTCCGACTAAAGTGGGAGAGACAGACACCCGCCAGCCACCTTATGCAACTAGTGCATGTTTGTCGGTGGAACCGGTCTCACGTAAGAGTACGTGTAAGGTTGGTCCGGGCCGCTTCATCCCACGATGCCACCGAATCAAGATAAGACTAGTAACGGCAAGCATATTGAACAAAATCAACGCCCACAACTACTTTGTGTTCTACTCGTGCATAGAAACTACGCATAGACCTAGCTCTGATACCACTGTTGGGGAACGTAGCAGAAATTCAAAATTTTCCTACGTGTCACCAAGATCTATCTATGGAGAAACCAGCAACGAGGGGAAGGATAGTGCATCTACATACCCTTGTAGATCGCTAAGCGGAAGCATTCAAGTGAACGGGGTTGATGGAGTCGTACTCGTCGTGATTCAGATCACCGATGATCCTAGTGCCGAACGGACGGCACCTCCGCGTTCAACACATGTACAGCCCGGTGACGTCTCCCACGCCTTGATCCAGCAAGGAGAGAGGGAGAGGTTGAGGAAGACTCCATCCAGCAGCAGCACAACGGCGTGGTGGTGATGGAGGAGCGTGGCAATCCTGTAGAGCTTCGCCAAGCACCTACGGGAGAGGAGGAGGTGTCACGGGAGGGAGGGAGGCGCCAGGGACTCAGGTATGGATGTCCTCCCTCCCCTCCACTATATATAGGGGAAAGGGAGAGGGGGGAGGCGCAGCCTTGCCCCTTCCTCCAAGAAAGGGGTGCGGCCAAGAGGGGGGAGGAGTCCATCCTCCCCAAGGCACCTCGGAGGTGCCTTCCCTTTGAGGACTCTTCCCTCCCCAAGTTTCCTTGGCGCATGGGCCTCTTGGGGCTGGTGCCCTTGGCCCATATAGGCCAAGGCGCACCCCCTACAGCCCATGTGGCCCCCCGGGGCAGGTGGCCCCACCCGGTGGGCCCTCGGGACCCTTCCGGTGGTCCCGGTACAATACCGATGACCCCGAAACTTGTCCCGATGGCCGAAACAGGACTTCCTATATATAAATCTTTACCTCCGGACCATTCCGGAACTCCTCGTGACGTCCGGGATCTCATCCGGGACTCCGAACAACATTCGGTAACCACATACAAGCTTCCTTTATAACCCTAGCGTCATCGAACCTTAAGTGTGTAGACCCTACGGGTTCGGGAGACATGCAGACATGACCGAGATGTTCTCCGGTCAATAACCAACAGCAGGATCTGGATACCCATGTTGGCTCCCACATTTTCCACGATGATCTCATCGGATGAACCACGATGTCAAGGACTCAATCGATCCCGTATACAATTCCCTTTGTCTAACGGTATTGTACTTGCCCGAGATTCGATCGTCGGTATACCGATACCTTGTTCAATCTCGTTACCGGCAAGTCTCTTTACTCGTTCCGTAACACATCATCCCGTGATCAACCCCTTGGTCACATTGTTCACATTATGATGATGTCCTACCGAGTGGGCCCAGAGATACCTCTCCGTTTACACGGAGTGACAAATCCCAGTCTCGATTCGTGCCAACCCAACAGACACTTTCGGAGATACCTGTAATGCACCTTTATAGCCACCCAGTTAAGTTGTGACGTTTGGTACACCCAAAGCATTCCTACAGTATCCGGGAGTTGCACAATCTCATGGTCTAAGGAAAAGATACTTGACATTAGAAAAGCTTTAGCATACGAACTACGATCTTTGTGCTAGGCTTAGGATTGGGTCTTGTCCATCACATCATTCTTCTAATGAAGTGATCCCGTTATCAATGACATCCAATGTCCATGGTCAGGAAACCGTAACCATCTATTGATCAACGAGCTAGTCAACTAGAGGCTTACCAGAGACAGATTGTGGTCTATGTATTCACACGTGTATTACGATTTCCGGATAATACAGTTATAGCATGAATAAAAGACAATTATCATGAACAAGGAAATATAATAATAATAATACTTTTATTACTGCCTCCAGGGCATATTTCCAACAGGCCCCACACTACCCGCACCTGCAGCCAAGCCGAGGACAGTCGTACCACCACCGCCGACAATCGCCACGACCCAATAAACAGTCGCAGTCGTCGGCTCATGCCGCACGCAGCATGTAGCCAGATATGTCATCATGGTCACCGCCAGAATGCCCCACCAGGAAAACTTCTTACAGCCGCGACGGAACTGCCCCGTCTCCATGCCTCACGTCAAGCTTGGGGGACCCTACCAGCTAGTCGTGTCCCGCGCCATGGCCATCATGCAGGGGGTGGGGGTGCGGAAGAGCCCTAGGCGACGGGATGGGCGAGGGAGAATGTCAGGGGAAGCCAAGGAGGGAGCGGCCGGCACGACTACCGCGTGTGGTGGCGCAGGCGAGCCGAGGGGATCGGGTTGTTGGAAATATGAGCAATTTACTGAATGATTTTATTAACAGAAATACTAGATAAAGCATGACTAGTATAGCAGTGATAAAACAAGTCATGCGATTTGACAAAGTGAAGGTAAATAACATCTGCATATATGAGCTAGAACCGATCATCTCTCGAGCAGACAATAGATCAAGATGCATATATGAGGTAGATCCTAACATGTGTAGGGCAAACACTAGAACAAGGAACTATGGCAGGACCTCTAATAGGAAAAACAAGAACACGTACTGGACAACAACCGGAGCAGAGGCACTGGACTTGGGATCAGTGTCCTCCATGTCGTCGAGGAGGTTGTCGACGTCGGGGAAGTAGTCGTCGGGGTCCGGGGCGTCCGTGACGAAGAAGTCAGTAGTCGCGCAGAGCGCTCCCCAAAAACCGGAGAGTTTTAGTCCATAGGACGAACAACAATCATACCATAGGCTAGCTTCTAGGGTTTAGCCTCTCTGATCTCGTGGTAGATCAACTCTTGTACTACCCATATCATCAATATTAATCAAGCAGGAGTAGGCTTTTACCTCCATCGAGAGGGCTCGAACCTGGGTAAAAACATCGTGTCCCTTGTCTCATGTTACCATCTGCCTAGACGCATAGTTCGGGACCCCCTACCCGAGATCCGCCGGTTTTGACACCGACATTGGTGCTTTCATTGAGAGTTCCTCTGTGTCGTCACCGTCAGGAAGGATGCCGCACCCCGTCTTTAAGGACGACGCTGTTGCTAAAGGAGCTTTGGCTGTCGGCCAAACTCTCCGGCTAGGCAGTTTTTTTATGACCGCTTGTTCGGCCGCCGCACCGACGATGACCTCTCGGGTCATCGAAGCAATCTCCACATCAGCTTGGAACTTGCCGAGCAGTTAGATCCGATGGATCTCTCTTCCTTAAACGAGCTCTTGGATCGCATCGCCGCCCTGGGAGTCGCTACATATTACGGCCAGATTGGGCTTAAACCCAATCTGAGAGAGATTGACTCTCCCCAGGTCACCCACCACGTTGAAGTGGTGGAGGAACAATGCGGCGAATCTTCACCCATCCTAAGGACCAGATGTGTCCGGATTCCTGATCCCTCCAAGCCGGACATCCGCGGAGGGGAGGACGTCGCCCGAGCCCTGAACCCAAAGTCAGGCAGCGTGCTTGATTCACTGGATAACGCCCGAGAAAACAAGCTTCCGAGTTCAGAAATTTCTTGGCCCCTGAGTCTTAGATCGGGCGAGGTTCCGGATTTAAATCCACCCGCCCACCCAAATATAAGGGATCTATCCCAAATTCGGCAAGAGCCCAGGGAAACAGTACACCATTACTGGGCCAGATTCCTCCTGGTTATGAACAGGATAAAGGACTGCCGTGAGAGGGATGCAATTTCATTCTTCTGTAACAACTACACGGACATCGGAATCCTCAACGCCATAAGTCGCCG
This sequence comes from Triticum aestivum, assembly GCF_018294505.1. Lineage (NCBI taxonomy): Eukaryota > Viridiplantae > Streptophyta > Magnoliopsida > Poales > Poaceae > Triticum > Triticum aestivum. Next base: position 545,884,084 of record NC_057807.1, read on the forward strand.
CGAAATTACACGCTTCGCCGACTTGACATCCATAGTACGAAAGTACTGTGCGACAGAAAGCGTTCGGAAAACCGAAACAAAATTCTGGGACAATCCGACCCCGAATACAATCTCAGTCCGGAACAAAAGGGCGCATTATCGCCAGGCACCTGGGCCAAAGAGCAAAAGACAAAAACCCTCTATAGGGTATGGAACCGTACTGGAGGGATGGCTCAATGGACCCTGTAAAATTCATAATACAGAGGGCGTCACACCAACTCATAGCCTTAGAGCATGTTGGATACTCCGGCAGGTGGCCAGAAGTGGCGAGGAGCTCCTAACTCCAGAATCCGCAGAGCACCACCCCAGAAACGCCAGTACGGTGTCAACAGTCTTCGAGACTTTCGCATCAAACAATGCAAGGAAACGAACGCTCCGCGGCCTTACCGAAGTCTACCAAGTAGCGACAATAAACCCATGGAGTGACACGGCTATTACCTTTAATGCTAGTGACGAACCTAAATTCCGGACAGCCCGAGCACCAGCCACACTGGTCCTCAGTCCAATAGTGGACGGCTTCCGGCTTACAAAGGTACTCATGGACGGTGGCAGCGGATTGAACCTCATCTATGAGGAAACCCTGCGAAAAATGGAAATAGACTGGAGCCGCATTGAGCGAAGCAACACAACCTTTAGAGGAATAATCCCCAGCCGGGAAGCGTGCTGTTCAGGGAAAATCACACTGGATGTGGTGTTCGGCACGCCAGATAATTACAGATCCGAGGAGGTCACATTTCAAGTGGCCCCGTTCAGCAGCGGAAACCACGCTCTGTTAGGGCGAGAAGCATTCACAATTTTTCAAGCTATACCCCATTACGGGTACATGAAGCTCAAAATGCCCAGACCCAACGGAATCATCACTCTTGCTAGTGATCCGGACACAGCGCTCTGCGCCGAAAACAAGACAGCCGCACTGGCCCTCGAGGCATTATCCGAAGCCCTGGCGGCCGAGGAACTAACTATGTTGCGCTCCACGGTGGACAGGGACGACATGATAATTGACAAAAGATCCAAGTCCACCTCCTTCAAGCCAGCAGACGAAATAGTCAAGTTCCAAGTCCATCCAACGGACACTACAAAAACGGCCTCCATCGGGGCACAACTAAGCCCTGATGTAGACGCCGCACTCAGAGAATTCCTACGAGAAAATTCGGACATTTTTGCCTGGCACCCTTCAGACATGCCAGGAATCCCACGCAGGCTAGTCGAGCACAGCCTGAACATCCTAAAAGGATTCAAGCCCGTTAAGCAGACTCTTCGGCGTTTCTCCGAACCTAAGAGACAAGCCATGGGAGAGGAGCTAGCCAAACTACTGGAAGCCGGATTCATCAGAGATATAAAACATCCGGACTGGCTAGCAAACCTGGTAATGGTACCAAAGAAGGACAAATCCTGGCGCCTATGTGTCGATTTCAAAGACCTAAATAAGGCCTGCCCAAAGGATCCCTTGCCCCTCCCCCGCATCGATCAAATCATCGACGCCACTGCAGGACACGATTCATTGTGTTTCCTCGATGCATACTCTGGCTACCACCAAATAAGATGGCAGAGTAAGACCAAGCCGCAACGGCATTCATCACCCCATACGGCCCATTCTGCTTCAACACAATGCCCTTCGGGCTCAAAAACGCCGGCACAACATATCAACGCATGATTCAGACATGTCTGGCTAACCAGATCGGCAAGACGGTTGAAGCGTACGTGGATGACGTGGTCGTCAAAACTAAACATGTCGAAACTCTAATAGACGACTTGAGGCTCACGTTCGATAACCTCCGAACATATGACATTAGGCTCAACCCGGAAAAATGCGTTTTCGACGTACCAGCCGGAAAGCTCTTGGGCTTCATCGTATCCGGTAGAGGAATTGAAGCAAACCCAGCCAAGATCCGAGCTCCGTCACAATTGGATATTCCAAAAGATCTCAAGCAAATACAAAAATTGACTGGATGCGTGGCGGCTCTAAGCCGCTTCATCTCCCGCTTGGGGGAAAAGGCATTACCCCTTTACCGCCTCCTCCGGCGCACCGAACACTTCGAGTGGACGGACGCCGCCACGGCCGGACTCGAAGAAATAAAAGCCATACTGGCGACAAACCATGTCCTAGCCACGCCTAACATCGGCGAACCAATGTTGTTATACATCGCGGAAACTCACCAAGTTGTAAGTGCAGTCCTCATCGTCGAACGAGAAACGGACGGACACAAATTCCCTGTCCAGAAACCAGTATACTACTTGTCCACTATCCTCACTCCATGCAAGTCCCGGTACCCGCATTACTAAAAGATAGCATACACAGTGTTCATGGCATCCCGGAAGCTACGACACTACTTTCAAGAGTGTTCGATAACAGTATCCTCCGAAGTACCTCTTAACGATATCATAAACAACCACGATGCAACGGGCCGGATTGCCAAATGGGCCATTGAGCTCCTACCGTTCGACATAACATACAAGCCACGGCGAGCCATCAAGTCACAAGCCTTGGCCGACTTTGTCGCTGAATGGACTGAAGCCGAACTCCCTAAAGAGTACGACACATATTCCAACTGGACCATGCACTTCGACGGCTCCAAAATGCTGGCGGGTCTGGGGGCTAGCGTCGTCTTGACGTCCCTAACAGAAGATACAGTTCAATATGTACTCCAGATAATGTATACGGACTCCAACAATGCAGCCGAATATGAGGCCCTGCTACATGGCCTCCGGATGGCAGTCTCCATGGGCATTCAACGCCTAGAGGTGCGGGGGGATTCGAACCTCGCGGTATCCCAAATAAATGGGGACTTTGATGCCAAAGATCTGAAAATGGTAGCTTATCGCAACGCCATCCTAAATATGTCAGCTCGGTTCGAAGGGCTGTAATTCCACCATATAGCCCGGGAAAATAATCAGGCAGCGGACGTCCTGGCACGCATCGGCGTAAAGCGCGATGCAGCCCCCCCCCAACATTTTCCTGGAAAGGCTATTCAAGCCATCCGTACAGTGGGAAGGGGAATCCGGAAATCACAATCCGGACCTGGCCGCATCACCTGACCCCGAACACCCTGACACAACTGAAGACTCCGTCAATGAAGTCACACCCTCAGCCCACGTAACAATGGTAGTAATTGCCCCGTGGACAGAACCATTCTTAGCCTACTTAACTAGGCAGGAACTTCCCGAGGACCAAAATGAGGCATGCTGCATAGTGCGGTGATCTAAAGCCTATAAAGTCCACGAAGGAGAGCTTTATAAGAAAAGCACCACCGGAGTCCTTCAAAGATGTATCTCCGAAGAGGAAGGGCGGAACCTTCTGGCTGAAATTCACGCCGGACTCGGCGGGCACCACGCCGCAGCCCGAGCCCTTGTGAGCAAGGCCTTCCGTACCGGATTTTATTGGCCGACGGCCCGGGCAGACGCTCAGGACTTAGTCCAGTGATGCGTCGGTTGCCAATTATTCGCTAATCAAAGCCACATGCCGCCTACCGCCCTACAAACCATACCCATTACCTGGCCTTTTGTGGTCTGGGGGCTTGACATGGTTGGACCCCTTAAAGGAGGAACCCACAAGCAAAAATATCTACTGGTCATGGTGGACAAATTCACCAAATGGATAGAGGCCAAGCCTGTTAAGACGGCCGAATCCGGACCGGTGATAGACTTCATATCCGGGGTTGTACACCGTTACGGCGTCCCCCACAGCATCATCACTGACAACGGCACAAACTTTACGGCAGACAATGTTAAACTCTGGTGCAAAAACATGGGCATTAAGCTCGACTACGCTTCAGTCTATCACCCACAAACTAACGGTCAAGTCGAGCGAGCCAACGGTCTCATCATGAGCGGCATCAAACCCAGACTAGTGCGATCCCTCAAGGAATCTAACACGCACTGGGTAGAGGAGCTCGACTCCGTACTCTGGGGGCTGCGGACCACGCCGAATCGCACTACCGGATTCACAGCATTTTTTATGGTATACGGCGCAGAGGCAGTCCTGCCCTGCGACATAATTCATGACTCACCTCGCGTGCGCATGTACAAAGAAAGAGAAGCCGAGCTCGATCGGCAGGACAACTTGGGCGCATTGGAGGAGGAGCGCGACGTGGCAAAAGCCCATTCCGCATTTTATCAACATCAGGCTCGAAGATATCAAAGCAGAGAAGTACGGGCCAAAACTTATAACATTGGCGAACTAGTTCTACGCCTGCCGGACAAGAAAGAGGACAAACTAAAGCCCAAATTGGAGGGTACCTTCATAATCGACCAAGTCCTGACTGGCGGAGCGTACCGTCTGTGAAACGCATTGGACAACCGACTCGAGCCGAACCCATGGAACGCAGCACGCCTATGAAGATTCTACGCCTAGCGCCGGACTCTGTGTTCATCTGCTTCCTCTGTCCCTTTTTATTTATTTATTTCAAATTAGCTGTCTGGTATTTCTCTCCTTCTCCCCCTTTTTCTCCCAAGCCTTTAGGGGCTTGTCTGCGCATTGTTCGCACATACTTGACGCGCCACCCGTGCTCATTATACCTGGGGGCTTCTTTATCAGAAGTTTATATAAACGGGCCTCATGCCCAAAACATGTCTGACACTACCGCATGAACCTTTTATACACCATTATATGCATCGATATGACTTAAGTTTTGGCCAAGTTGGGTTGCCTGGCTCCTGTGCTTACCCCTACGTTCCCGTTTGTTCGGCTAGGTGGTAAAGGGAGCACCTCTGTGATTGTTACTGCCGGGTCAGCCGGATGTGTACCTCAGACTGGGTGAAGCCAAAAGCTAGCGTTCTTAAGGGAATATTCGGTCGGTGAACTAAAAGATGATTTTTCACTTGTTTATTTATCTGCCCCCAGATGCTTTTCTGCTTTCTTTTCGCAGTCCGGACATGCACCTTAGGGCATGCCTCCCAGGGAAAGGAACCCCTAATGGAACTATTCTCCCTGGAAGATGTTTCTTACTAACCATGTAATATAACATAACTAGTTGGGTACTTGTCTGCTAAAGCACTTATGACCCCTATGCCTGGTCTCCATGCATGCCCCGGTTCTTACGTAACCGAGAGGGTATTCGGACACACTACGGACTATCGGGTCTAGAGGTTGAAGCGAAAAGGTCCGCAATGACAAACAATCTACAATCCGGCTAGAAGGCATTTCACATGTCATTTTAAATTACATAGTCAATTTGACTAGGTATATTCTTCTTCAATACCATCCAACAGGCTGTCTAATTTACAGTCCTATTGGGAATACTTGGCAGCCAGCTCTACCTGGCCATACACTAAACTGACAGGGATCTCCTTCCCGTCGGGCCCCACAGGGCCGACCTCGGCCATGTGGTTCGGGTCAGCCTTCGTGTACCAAGTCTTCACCATGGCCCAGGCCTCCCTGGCACCTTGACGGAAGGCCGATATCTTCCATAACTGGAAGCGCTGCCGCACTCCCTTCAGCTTCTCTGCAAGCTCTCCGAGGACTTCGGGCATGGAGAGGGATGGCCACATAGCCTGGACGACGCCTTGCATCGCCTGCTGAACTTGTTCATGCAGTTGCAACAGCTCGGGAAGAAGGTTCCCCGCTGAACCGGGCATTTCCTCCGCAGGACGACCTGTCAGCATATCTGCAGACATAGCTCTGTCAATCGACTTCCTCGGCGAACTCTTTTTTCGAAGATTCGTTCAAGCACTTACTAAAAATGCCGCGTCGAAGTCACCGATTCTCCTTTACGAAATCAGACAGCTGAGCACGAACATCCTTTAGTTCCTCGCCCAGCTGGGTATTGGCGTCTTGAAGCTTGTTCTTCTCTTGCCTCACCCTCGTCAGCACGCTCTCGCCGGCCTTTAACTGGCGTGGGAGTTGTTGCTTGTCCGGATTCACTCCGGCCCCATCTGCACTGTTATTGTCAGAATTGCACACATGCCGCACTTCACAACAGAATTATCTTTCGAAGCATATATTACCTGAGGGGGTCCCCTTGGCATTCTCTGAAGCGGCCAGTGCGGCCTCCAGTTGGGCCTTGCACTCTTCCAGCTCCTGGGACAGTTGCGTATTCTTTTTTGTAAGATCATGCATAACATATGATCCTTAAATCAGTTATCTTAACTGTTTCAAGTCTCGGGGGCTACTGACATATATAACCATCAGATTTACTCACCTGTATGTCTTTCACATACTGCTATGTGGCTCTGGCTAGACCATTTTGAGCGGCACGGAGGTACGCATCTCCCGTATTAAAGGCGTCCAACGCCTCTTGGGAAAAACATGCGTCACGAAGAACAGTCCGGCGGCGCCTGTGGTTCATGGCACTCTCCACCTCTGAATGGGTGGCAGATAGCCCGTCCGCGTCCTCTGTCGGAGGAACGTTCGGTGCACGCCCCATGTTCGCCTCCGCTTCCGGACCCGGCCTTGCAGCCTGGCCGGTGGATATAGTCCGGCGGGCGCTCTTCTTCCTAAGGAGAGCATGAGCGTTAGTATGACTTAAGGGCATAAACCCTAGGCATTAAAGTTGCACGCCGTACCGTTGCGCCGGAGTCTTGATCCGGTCTGCACTCCTTTTTAGCCCGCCTGGCTTCAATGGCCCTTGTTGGCTACCCACCGCGGGCTCGGCCCTCCGCCTCAAGGATTTCCCCTGCAAAATGAAACACTATTGGTTTACAGCAATTAAAATAAAGCATGGATGGATCCTCTTGAAAGTACTGGGACTTCGGTCTCGGTTACCTTTGAGGCTGGAAGTAGTCTGGGATAGTCGGCCATAATGGCCACTAAGGTATTGTCCTTAATCAATTGATGAAACACCCCATCAATTAGCTCCACACATAAGTCCGGGTCCTCTTGGGAGTCCGGGTCGAGGGACCGTTCCGGGTCCTCGGGTTGTGGAGAAGGGTTGTTTATCTCCTTCACAGTCTGGCGCAGCTCCTGCGTTAAAATGTTCGCTCACCCAGCTTGGAGGATTGTACATGGAGAATCCACCCCGTGGGTTGACACGGAGGAATTCCTCTTCTTCTCCCTTGTACAAAGCGGATAAGATCTTCGTTAGAGTGGCAGCAGAATCTGACCCCTTGCGACCGCACCGGGTGGCGTCGTCCTCCCCGTTGAAATCCCACATGGGGTGGCCTCTGTACTGAAGTGGTTGCACCCCCCGCATAATGCATGTGGCATGACCTCGATCATGGTCAGTCCGGAATGAGCCAACAACCTTATCCGGCTCATCAGGTAAAGGACGTCCCTGTTAGTTTCCCTCTGAGGGTTCCGTGGGCGCCAGCTCGGGCGTTTCTTCAACGGAGCATTATTGAACTCAGGGAGGCCGATCCATACAGGGTCCGGCAGGGGGACATCGTCTATATAAAACCATTCTGAAGGCCAGTCCTTAGACGCCTTATTTGGGGTTCCGTATAGATATCCGGTCCCGGCGATGCGCCATAGTTCGGCTCCGCCCACTCGATAAATTGACCCCTCCGGAGAGCGGGGCACAAGGCAGAACAACCTCTTCCACAGCATGAAATGGGCCTCGATGCCCAAAAACATCTTGCAGAGGGCCATGAAGCCCGCAATATGCAATACGGAGGCAGGCGTGAGGTTGTGTAGCTGGAGGCCGTAAAACTCCAGTAGCCCTCGGAGAAACGGATGAATTGGAAATCCGAGTCCTCTTATTAAATAAGGGACTAGGCATACCCGCTCTCCTTGGGAGGGATTGGGGACGCTCTCCGCCTGCTCTCCGCCGCTATAGGTGGCAATCCCGGCTCGAATTGGGACCATATATGCTGGGGGGAGGAGCCCCTTGGATTGAAGCACTACTAGCTCGTTGTGCGAGACGGAACACCGCTCCCAATCTCCGGGTCGAGGGCTGGAAAGGCGAGAGGAGGAGCTGCATCGACCGTCCATGGTGGAATGGATCTCTGTCGAAAGCGCTGTGACGAATGCTCGCGGAGGGAAGGTGGTGTGAATTGGATCTAAATCCCCGTCTCTTTTATGGGCGTCTCATTTACGCGGCTAGGGGGGTAAATGAAAAAACTCCCTGGCTTTTCGCATTCGTTTGACACGTGGAAGGTGGTCATTATTGTTGGAAATATGCCCTAGAGGCAATAATAAAAGGATTATTATTATATTTCCTTGTTCATGATAATTGTCTTTTATTCATGCTATAATTGTATTATCCGGGAATCGTAATACACGTGTGAATACATAGACCACAATACGTCCCTAGTAAGCCTCTAGTTGACTAGCTCGTTGGTCAACAGATAGTCATGGTTTCCTGACTATGGACATTAGATGTCGTTGACAACGGGATCACATCATTAGGAGAATGATGTGATGGACAAGACCCATTCCTAAGCATAGCACAAGATCGTGTAGTTTGTTTTGCTAGAGCTTTTCCAATGTCAAGTATCTCTTCCTTAGACCATGAGATCGTGTAACTCCCTAATACCGTAGGAGTGCTTTGGGTGTACCAAATGTCACAACGTAACTAGGTGACTATAAAGGTGCACTACAGGTATCTCCGAAAGTGTCTGTTGGGTTGACATGGATCGAGACTAGGATTTGTCACTCCGTGTTACGGAGAGGTATCACTGGGCCCACTCGGTAGTGCATCATCATAATGAGCTCAAAGTGACCAAGTGTCTGGTCACGGGATCATGCATTACGGTACGAGTAAAGTGACTTGCCGGTAACGAGACTGAACGAGGTATTGGGATACCGACGATCGAGTCTCGGGCAAGTAACATACCGTCTGACAAAGGGAATAGTATACGGGGTTGCTTGAACCCTCGACATCGTGGTTCATCCGATGAGATCATCGAGGAGTATGTGGGAGTCAACATGGGTATCCAGATCCCGCTGTTGGTTATTGACCAGAGAGCCGTCTCGGTCATGTCTGCATGTCTCCCGAACCCGTAGGGTCTACACACTTAAGGTTCAGTGATGCTAGGGTTGTATGAATATGAGTATGCAGCAAACCGAATGTTGTTCGGAGTCCCGGATGAGATCCCGGACGTCACGAGGAGTTCCGGAATGGTCCGGAGGTAAAGAAAACTATATAGGAAGTGTTGTTTCGGCCATCGGGAAAGTTTCGGGGTCACCCGGTATTGTACGGGACCACCGGAAGGGTCCCGGGGGTCCACCGGGTGGGGTCACCTATCCCGGAGGGCCCTGTGGGCTGAAGTGGGAGGGGAACAAGCCCCTAGTGGGCTGGTGCGCCCCCTTGCCCCCCTGCGCCTAGGGTTGGAAACCCTAGGTGGGGGGGGGGGGGCGCACCACTTGCCTTGGGGGGCACTCCACCCCCCCTGGCCACCGCCCCCTTGGGAGATTGCATCTCCCAGGGCCGGCGCCCCCCTGGGGGCCTATATAAAGGTGGGCAGGGGGAGGGCAGCCGCACCCAAGTCTTGGCGCCTCCCTCCCCCTGCTACACCTCGTCCTCCTCCCGCAGCAGCTTGGCGAAGCCCTGCCGGAGTTCTGCTGCATCCACCACCACGCCGTCGTGCTGCTGGATCATCATCAACCTCTCCTTCCCCCTTGCTGGATCAAGACGGAGGAGATGTCACGCTGACCGTACGTGTGTTGAACGCGGAGGTGCCGTCCGTTCGGCGCTAGGATCTCCGATGATAGGATCACGACGAGAACGACTACCTCAACCCCGTTCTTTTGAACGCTTCCGCTCATGATCTACAAAGTGGTATGTAGATGCATCTCCCCTTTCACTCGTTGCTTAGATGAACTCATAGATGGATCTTGGTGAAACCGTAGGAAATTTTTTATTTTCTGCAACGTTCCCCAACAGTGACATCATGAGCTAGGTCTATGCGTAGTTCTCTATTGCATGAGTAGAACACAATTTTGTTGTGGGCGTAGATCTTGTCAACTTGCTTGCCGCTACTAGTCTTTTCTTGCTTCAGCGGTATTGTGGGATGAAGTGGCCCAGACCGACCTTACACGTACGCTTACGTGAGACAGGTTCCACCGACTGACATGCACTAGTTGCATAAGGTGGCTAGCGGGTGTCTGTCTCTCCTACTTTAGTTGGAGCGGATTAGATGAAAAGGGTCCTTATGAAGGGTAAATAGAAGTTGACAAAATCACGTTGTGGTTATTCATAGGTAAGAAAACATTCTTGCTAGAACCCAATTGCAGCCACGTAAAAGATGCAACAACAATTAGAGGACGTCTAACTTGTTTTTGCAGCAATTGTCATGTGATGTGATATGGCCAGAAGTTGTGATGAATGATGAATGATATATTGTGATGTATGAGATCATGTTCTTGTAATAGGAATCACGACTTGCATGTCGATGAGTATGACAACCGGCAGGAGCCATAGGAGTTGTCTTTATTTTTTTGTATGACCTCCGTGTCATTGAAGAACGCCATGTAAATTACTTTACTTTATTGCTAAACGCGTTAGCCATAGAAGTAGAAGTAGACATTGGCGTGACAACTTCATGAAGACACGATGATGGAGATCATGGTGTCATGCCGGTGAGGAAGATGATCATGGAGCCCTGAAGATGGAGATCGAAGGAGCTATATGATATTGGCCATATCATGTCACTACTATATAATTGCATGTGATGTTTATTATGTTTTATGTATCTTGTTTACTTAGAACGGAGGTAGTAAATAAGATGATCCCTTATAATAATTTCAAGAAAGTGTTCCCCCTAACTGTGCACCGTTGCTAAAGTTCGTCGTTTCGAAGCACCACGTGATGACCGGGTGTGATAGATCCTTACGTTCACATACAACGGGTGTAAGACAGATTTACACATGCAGAACACTTAGGGTTAACTTGACGAGCCTAGCATGTACAGACATGGCCTCGGAACACAGAGACCGAAAGGTCGAACATGAGTCGTATGGAAGATACGATCAACATGCAGATGTTCACCGATGATGACTAGTCCGTCTCACGTGATGATCGGACACGGCCTAGTCGACTCGGATCGTGTAACACTTAGATGACTAGAGGGATGTCTAATCTGAGTGGGAGTTCATTAAATAATTTGATTAGATGAACTTAATTATCATGAACTTAGTCTAAAACTTTTGCAAAATATGTCTTGTAGATCAAATGGCCAACGCTCATGTCAACATGAACTTCAACGCGTTCCTAGAGAAAACCAAGCTGAAAGATGATGGCAGCAACTATTCGGACTGGGTCCGGAACCTAAGGATCATCCTCATAGCAGCCAAGAAAGATTATGTCCTAGATGCACCGCTAGGTGAAGCACCCATCCCAGAGAACCAAGACGTTATGAACACTTGGCAATCACGTGCTGATGATTACTCCCTCGTTCAGTGTGGCATGCTTTACAGCTTAGAACCGGGGCTCCAAAAGCGTTTTGAGAAACACGGAGCATATGAGATGTTCGAGGAGCTGAAAATGGTTTTCCAAGCTCATGCCCGGGTCGAGAGATATGAAGTCTCCGACAAGTTCTATAGTTGTAAGATGGAGGAAAACAGTTCTGTCAGTGAGCACATACTCAAAATGTCTGGGTTGCACAACCGCCTGTCCCAGCTGGAGATCAACCTCCCGGACGAGGCGGTCATTGACAGAATCCTTCAGTCGCTCCCACCGAGCTACAAGAGCTTTGTGTTGAACTACAATATGTAGGGGATGGTGAAGACCATTCCTGAAGTATTTTCAATGCTGAAGTCAGCAGAGGTTGAAATCAAGAAAGAACATCAAGTGTTGATGGTCAATAAGACCACTAAGTTCAAGAAGGGCAAGGGTAAGAAGAACTTCAAGAAGGATGGCAAAGATGTTGCCGTGCCCGGTAAGCCAGTTGCCGGGAAGAAGTCAAAGAATGGACCCAAGCCTGAGACTGAGTGCTTTTATTGCAAGGGGAAGGGTCACTGGAAGCGGAACTGCCCCAAATACTTAGCGGACAAGAAGGCCGGCAACACTAAAGGTATATTTGATATACATGTAATTGATGTGTACCTTACCAGTACTCGTAGTAACTCCTGGGTATTTGATACCGTTGCCGTTGCTCGCATTTGTAACTCACAGCAGGAGCTGCGGAATAAGCGGAGACTGGCGAAGGACGAGGTGACGATGCGCGTCGGGAATGGTTCCAAGGTCGATGTGATCGCCGTCGGCACGCTACCTCTACATTTACCTATGGGATTAGTTTTAAACCTCAATAATTTTTATTTAGTGCCAAGTTTGAGCATGAACATTGTATCTGGATCTCGTTTGATACGAGATGGCTACTCATTTAAATCCGAGAATAATGGTTGTTCTATTTATATGAGAGATATGTTTTATGGTCATGCCCCTATGGTCAATGGTTTATTCTTAATGAATCTCGAACGTAATGTTACACATATTCATAGTGTGAATACCAAAAGATGTAAAGTTGATAACGATAGTCCCATATACTTGTGGCACTGCCGCCTTGGTCACATTGGTGTCAAGCGCATGAAGAAGCTCCATGCTGATGGACTTTTAGAGTCTCTAAATTATGAATCATTTGACACATGCGAACCATGCCTCATGGGCAAAATGACCAAGACTCCGTTCTCCGGAACAATGGAGCGAGCAACCAACTTATTGGAAATCATACATACTGATGTGTGTGGTCCAATGAGCGTTGAGGCTGGCGGAGGATATCGTTATGTTCTCACTCCCACTGATGACTTGAGTAGATATGGGTATGTCTACTTGATGAAACACAAGTCTGAGACCTTTGAAAAGTTCAAGGAATTTCAGAATGAAGTAGAGAATCAACGTGACCGAAAGATAAAATTCTTACGATCGGATCGTGGAGGAGAATATTTAAGTCACGAATTTGGTACACACTTAAGAAAATGTGGAATCGTTTCACAACTCACGCCGCGTGGAACACCTCAGCGTAACAGTGTGTCCGAACATCGTAATCGCACTCTATTGGATATGGTGCGATCTATGATGTCTCTTACCGACTTACCGCTATCATTTTGGGGATACGCTCTAGAGACAGCTACATTCACTTTAAATAGGGCACCGTCTAAATCCATTGAGACGACACCGTATGAATTATGGTTTGGGAAGAAACCTAAGCCGTCGTTTCTAAAAGTTTGGGGATGCGATGCTTATGTCAAGAAACTTCAACCTGAAAAGCTCGAACCCAAGTCGAAAAAATGCGTCTTCATAGGATACCCTAAGGAAACCATTGGGTATACCTTCTACTTAAGATCCGAGGGCAAGATCTTTGTTGCCAAGAACGGATCCTTTCTAGAAAAGGAGTTTCTCTCGAAAGGAGTAAGTGGGAGGAAAGTATAACTCGATGAAGTACTACCTCTTGAACCGGAAAATAGTGCATCTCAGGAAAATGTTCCTGTGGTGCCTACACCGACTGGAGAGGAAAATAATGATGATGATCAAGGTACTTCTGATCAAGTTGCTACTGAACTTCGTAGGTCCACAAGGACACATTCCACACCAGAGTGGTATGGCAACCCTGTCCTGGAAATCATGTTGTTAGACAACGGTGAACCTTCGAACTATGAAGAAGCGATGGCGGGCCCAGATTCCAACAAATGGCTAGAAGCCATGCAATCTGAGATAGAATCCATGTATGAAAACAAAGTATGGACTTTGACTGACTTGCCCGATGATCGGTGAGCGATAGAAAACAAATGGATCTTTAAGAAGAAGACGGACGTGGATGGTAATGTCACCATCTATAAAGCTCGACTTGTCACTAAGGGTTATCGGCAAGTTCAAGGGATTGACTACGATGAGACTTTCTCTCCCGTAGCGAAGCTTAAGTCCGTCCGAATCTTGTTAGCAATTGCCGCATACTATGATTATGAGATATGGCAGATGGACGTCAAAACGGCATTCCTTAACGGTTATCTTAAAGAAGAGCTGTATATGATGCAGCCGGAAGGTTTTGTCGATCCTAAGAATGCTAACAAAGTGTGCAAGCTCCAGCGATCCATTTATGGGCTGGTGCAAGCATCTCGGAGTTGGAACATTCGCTTTGATGAGATGATCAAAGCATTTGGGTTTATGCAGACTTATGGGGAAGCCTGCGTTTACAAGAAAGTGAGTGGGAGCTCTGTAGCATTTCTCATATTATATGTAGATGACATACTTTTGATGGGAAATGATATAGAATTCTTGGACAGCATTAAGGCCTACTTGAATAAGTGTTTTTCAATGAAGGACCTTGGAGAGGCTGCTTACATATTAGGCATCAAGATCTATAGGGATAGATCGAGACGCCTCATAGGTCTTTCACAAAGCACATACCTTGATAAGATTTTGAAGAAGTTCAAAATGGATCAGTCCAAGAAAGGGTTCTTGACTGTACTGCAAGGTGTGAGATTGAGCTTGGCTCAATGCCCGACCACGGCAAAAGATAAAGAAGAGATGAGCGTCATCCCCTATGCCTCAGCCATAGGATCTATTATGTATGCCATGCTGTGTACCAGACCTGATGTAAACCTTGCCGTAAGTTTGGTAGGAAGGTACCAAAGTAATCCGGGCAAGGAACACTGGACAGCGGTCAAGAATATCCTGAAGTACCTGAAAAGGACAAAGGACATGTTTCTCATTTATGGAGGTGACGAAGAGCTTGTCGTAAAGGGTTACATCGACGCTAGCTTCGACACAGATCTGGATGACTCTAAGTCACAAACCGGATACGTTTATATGTTGAATGGTTGAGCAGTAAGCTGGTGCAGCTGCAAGCAGAGCGTCGTGGCGGGATCTACATGTGAAGCGGAGTACATGGCAGCCTCGGAGGCAGCGCATGAAGCAATTTGGGTGAAGGAGTTCATCGCCGACCTAGGAATCATACCCAATGCGTCGGGGCCGATCAAACTCTTCTGTGACAACACTGGAGCTATTGCCCTTGCCAAGGAGCCCAGGTTTCACAAGAAGACCAGGCATATAAGCGTCGCTTCAACTCCATCCGTGAAAATGTTCAAGATGGAGACATAGATATTTGCAAAGTACATATGGATCTGAATGTCGCAGATCCGTTGACTAAACCTCTCTCGCGAGCAAAACATGATCAACACCAGAACTCTATGGGTGTTCAATTCATCACAATGTAACTAGATTATTGACTCTAGTGCAAGTGGGAGACTGTTGGAAATATGCCCTAGAGGCAATAATAAAAGGATTGTTATTATATTTCCTTGTTCATGATAATTGTCTTTTATTCATGCTATAATTGTATTAACCGGAAATCATAATACACGTGTGAATACATATACCACAATACGTCCCTAGTAAGCCTCTAGTTGACTAGCTCATTGGTCAACAGATAGTCATGGTTTCCTGACTCTGTACATTAGATGTCGTTGACAACGGGATCACATCATTAGGAGAATGATGTGATGGACAAGACCCATTCCTAAGCATAGCACAAGATCGTGTAGTTTGTTTTGCTAGAGCTTTTCCAATGTCAAGTATCTCTTCCTTAGACCATGAGATCGTGTAACTCCCGGATACCGTAGGAGTGCTTTGGGTGTACCAAACGTCACAACGTAACTGGGTGATTATAAAGGTGCACTACAGGTATCTCCGAAAGTGTCTGTTGGGTTGACACGGATCGAGACTGGGATTTGTCACTCCGTGTTACGGAGAGGTATCACTGGGCCCACTCGGTAGTGCATAATCATACTGAGCTCAAAGTGACCAAGTGTCTGGTCATGGGATCATGCATTACGGTACGAGTAAAGTGACTTGCCGGTAACAAGACTGAACGAGGTATTAGGATACCGACGATCGAGTCTCGGGCAAGTAACATACCGTCTGACAAAGGGAATAGTATACGGGGTTACTTGAACCCTCGACATCGTGGTTCATCCAATGAGATCATCGAGGAGTATGTGGGAGCCAACATGGGTATCCAGATCCCGCTGTTGGTTATTGACCAGAGAGCCGTCTCGGTCATGTCTGCATGTCTCCCGAACCCGTAGGGTCTACACACTTAAGGTTCGGTGACTCTAGGGTTGTATGAATATGAGTATGCAGCGAACCGAATGTTGTTCGGAGTCCCGGATGAGATCCCGGACGTCACGAGGAGTTCCGGAATGGTCCGGAGGTAAAGAAAACTATATAGGAAGTGCTATTTCGACCATCGGGAAAGTTTCGGGGTCACCCGGTATTGTACCGGGACCACCGGAAGGGTCCCGGGGGTCCACCGGGTGGGGCCACCTATCCCGGAGGGCCCCGTGGGCTGAAGTGGGAGGGGAACCAGCCCCTAGTGGGCTGGTGCGCCCCCTTGGGCCCCCCTGCGCCTAGGGTTGGAAACCCTAGGTGGGGGGGCGCACCACTTGCCTTGGGGGGCACTCCACCCCTCCTGGCCGCCGCCCCCTTGGGAGATTGCATCTCCCAGGGCCGGCGCCCCCCTGGGGGCCTATATAAAGGAGGGCAGGGGGAGGGTAGCCGTACCCAAGTCTTGGCGCCTCCCTCCCCCTGCTACACCTCGTCCTCCTCCCGCAGCAGCTTGGCGAAGCCCTGCCGGAGTTCTGCTGCATCCACCATCACGTCGTCGTGCTGCTGGATCATCATCAACCTCTCCTTCCCCCTTGCTGGATCAAGACGGAGGAGACATCACGCTGACCGTACGTGTGTTGAATGCGGAGGTGCCGTCCATTCGGCGCTACGATCTCCGGTGATAGGATCACGACGAGAACGACTACCTCAACCCCGTTCTTTTGAACGCTTCCGCTCGCGATCTACAAAGTGGTATGTAGATGCATCTCCCCTTTCACTCATTGCTTAGATGAACTCATAGATGGATCTTGGTGAAACCGTAGGAAAATTTTTATTTTCTGCAACGTTCCCCAACAATTATTGGGCACAGAAGCTGAGGAGAGCAGCACACACTAGAGGCCGGACACTATTCGACAGGCACATGGAATTTGGAGAAGAACCCGCCTTGCAATGCCGAAGACAAACTTGCGCGCCAGACTTATCGTCATTGAAGCCTGGTTTGGGGGCTACTGAGGGAGTCCTGGATTAGGGGGTGTCCGGATGGCCGGACTATGACCTTTGGCCGGACTCCCAGACTATGAAGATACAAGATTGAAGACTTTGTCCCGTGTCCGGATAAGACTTTCCTTGGCGTGGAAGGCAAGCTTGGCGATTCAATATGAAGATCTCCTCCCATTGTAACCGACTCTATGTAACCCTAGCCCTCTCGGTGTCTATATAGACCGGAGAGTTTTAGTCCATAGGACGAACAACAATCATACCATAGGCTAGCTTCTAGGGTTTAGCCTCTCTGATCTCGTGGTAGATCAACTCTTGTACTACCCATATCATCAATATTAATCAAGCAGGAGTAGGGTTTTACCTCCATCGAGAGGGCCCGAACCTAGGTAAAAACATCGTGTCCCTTGTCTCCTGTTACCATCCGCCTAGACGCATAGTTCGGGACC
This sequence comes from Triticum aestivum, assembly GCF_018294505.1. Classification (NCBI taxonomy): domain Eukaryota; kingdom Viridiplantae; phylum Streptophyta; class Magnoliopsida; order Poales; family Poaceae; genus Triticum; species Triticum aestivum. The sequence continues at coordinate 545,901,485 of NC_057807.1, forward strand.
CCCTACCCGAGATCCGTCGGTTTTGACACCGCCAACTCCTCTTTCCATTCCTAGCCCGACATCAACCACCAAGTTTGGGTCGGCTCCACGAGCCCCCGTACCTGCGCGCTGCCGGACATCATCCACCTCCATGAATCAGATCTGTGTTGCTTGTCAAAGACACCAACCGCTCTGAGGACCTCGAGCAACACCAACGCCGACCACCATGCCCACGGGAAGAGAAACCTCACCTACTCGGGGAGAGAGCCCCGACCCGGCTTGGGCGCAGATCTGGTCCACCCCAAAAAGCGAGCCTTGGGTCGGAACCACCGTCATCGCGGGTGTAGCTGGTTCGCGTCTGGCACCCGTCCTGCACATCATTGGCTTGAACCAAGGGAAGAGATATCACCACCACCCCCGCATCGCCAATCGGCACACAGATGCCAGCGGCGCCACCGTAGCTTCTGTCTCCACCCAAGGCCCCACACTGCCCGCACCTGCAGCCAAGCCGAGGACAGTCGTACCACCACCGCCGACAATCGCCACGACCCAATAAACAGTCGCAGTCGTCGGCTCATGCCGCACGCAGCATGTAGCCAGATATGTCATCATGGTCACCGCCAGAATGCCCCACCAGGAAAACTTCTTACAGCCGCGACGGAACTGCCCCGTCTCCATGCCTCACGTCAAGCTTGGGGGACCCTACCAGCTAGTCGTGTCCTGCACCATGGCCATCATGCAGGGGGTGGGGGTGCAGAAGAGCCCTAGGTGACGGGATGGGCGAGGGAGAATGTCAGGGGAAGCCAAGGAGGGAGCGGCCGGCACAACTACCGCGTGTGGTGGCGCAGGCGAGCCGAGGGGATCGGGTTGTTGGAAATATGAGCAATTTACCGAATGATTTTATTAACAGAAATACTAGATAAAGCATGACTAGTATAGCAGTGATAAAACAAGTCATGCGATTTGACAAAGTGAAGGTAAATAACATCTGCATATATGAGCTAGAACCGATCATCTCTCGAGCAGACAATAGATCAAGATGCATATATGAGGTAGATCCTAACATGTGTACGGCAAACACTAGAACAAGGAACTGTGGCAGGACCTCTAATAGGAAAAACAAGAACACGTACTGGACAACAGCCGGAGCAGAGGCACTGGACTTGGGATCAGTGTCCTCCATGTCGTCGAGGAGGTTGTCGACGTCGGGGAAGTAGTCGTCGGGGTCCGGGGCATCCGTGATGAAGAAGTCAGTAGTCACGCAGAGCGCTCCCCAAAAACCTTATCACCCTTCTCCCGTACAAGACTCAAAGAGGTGCGGTTTCGGAGGCCTATTGTTCCGACTCGCGGTGCACGTCGCAAGCCGGGATGAGGAAGACAGCAGCAGCTCAGAGATTGGAACCAGTGGCTAGAGGAAGGAGAAGTTCTGGTGCGTCTCTCTGAGAGGAGCAACCTCCCTTTTATAGGTGCAAGAGAAGGAGGCGAGAGGGCAGCGACGGGAGGCGAAACAAAGCAAACAGACTTCTGCCGAACAGGCACCCCGTTCAGATTCAGTGTCCACTACGAAAAACGTTTCAGCTCCTGTGTGACCTTTCGTATACCCGTCGTGCGTGTCAAAAATTTAACATCGTCTCGGCTCATTCCCGCAACCCGCAACCCGCGGCGCGGCGTGCCGAGGCGTGGCATGGCGTGGCGTGGCGTGGCGAGGCGGGCGGCGGAGGAGGAGCGCGAGTGGATGTCCCTCTTGTTCTCATGCTCATACAAGTGGGGAAAGAGCCTCCCTTATAAAGAGGTCCAACTCCCTCTAAACTAGCAATGTGGGACTAAACTTTAGTTCCACCTCTTGCCTTGCACGAATGGGCTGCGTGGGCCTCTAGGATTTATTAGGAATTTCTGAAACTGCTATTTGGCTAGGCCTAAATAGACAAAAATTCCAGCAATCCTCCACCAGATCCGAGAGGCACACAAAATTTGCCTTTGGTTCCAAAACACTGTTTTATATACCGGTACTGCAGTGGAGACTGTTAAGTTGAACTTCCACCTAGAACTCTATGCTACACTAGTAAGCAACTTGAACAGTGGACTGGGCCTTGAACTGCAAGTTTTCTGCAAATCTAGCTTCACATAAAGCCTTGACTGGTACGTGGCTACCGTGGGTCTTCCCCGCGGGTGGAGCTTATGTGTCATACTCCTAGACCTTTCATGAGTTTACTAGAGAGAACCCTACCTCATAGATTGTGACGTTTAACAATCAGACTCATATAGGTGCGTTCTTCAAAAGATGTTCTGCAGGACAACATCTATGCTTCAAAGAGCCACTTAGTACACATTAAGATATACATCAACCTGCCATGCAGATTAGGAGAGTATTGCATCTTCATGGAGTGGTATTTTTAATAGTAAGGGTACTCTCCTCCCAGTTGACCAACAACTTGTCTTCCACATCTAATTCACGGGATCTCCGATCACAAAGAATAGGTTACCACTGTGAACACCCACCTCCCTCGATGCATTATCTATCACATTACGTGATAGACCCTTAGTGAAAGGATCTGCCAGATTTTTAGACGTTTGGATATAATACAATGCAATAACTCCGGAGTTTCTCATTTTTCTGACAGACTTTAACCTTCTCTGAATATGTCTTGATGACTTCATGTTATCCTTTGAGCTGTTCACTTTCGTGATTACAGTTTGATTGTCGCAGTTCATAAGGATACCCGGTACAGGTTTCTCAACAACCGGCAAGTCATTCAAGAGCCGGCGAAGCCAATCTGCTTCGACCGTAGCTGTATCTAGTGATGTGAGTTCTTCTTCCATTGTTGACCTCGTTAAGATGGCCTGCTTTCAAGACTTCCAGGAAACAGCGCCACCTCCATGAGTGAATACATATCCGCTTGTGGCCTTTATCTCATCAGCATCTGAGATCCAGTTTGAGTCACTATACCCTTCAAGCACCTTTGGGTGCCTAGTGTAGTGAATTCCATAATTCGCAGTGCCTTTTAAATAACGCAAAACTCTCTCTAGAGCTTTCCAATGCACATCTCCTGGTTTTGAGACAAAGCGGCTCAGTTTGCTGACAGCAAAAGAGATGTCAGGTCTTGTAGCACTGGCGAAGTACATAAGCGAGCCAATAATCTGAGAATATTTCAATTGGTCTCTAGCAATTCTTTGATTCTTTCGAAGTAAAACACTGGCATCATATGGTGTTGGAGAGGGCTTGCAGTCACTATAGCCAAAGCGACTCAAGATCTTTTCCACATAGTGAGATTAAAGCAATGTAATCCCACCATCATCGTCTCTCAACAACTTGATGATCAGAATGACATCAGCCACTCCTAAATCCATCATCTCAAAACACCGAGATAGGAAATCCTTGACCTCCTTAATAACATTCAGATTTGTTCCGAAAATGAGTATGTCATCAACATACAAGCAAAGCATAACTCCCTCGCCCCCACCATGGCGATATTACACACATTTGTCAGCTTCGTTCACAACAAAGCCTGCAGCTGTTAAAGTTCTTTCGAACTTCTCATGCCACTGTTTGGGTGCTTGCTTGAGTCCATACAAAGACTTCAGCAACTTGCACACTTTCCCTTCCTGACCATCTATTACAAACCCATCTGGTTGTTCCATATAAATTTCCTCGTCCAACTCTCCATTTAGGAAAGCAGTTGCAAGGATCGATATGGTTGACTAGGGGGGGGGTGAATAGGCAACAAACAATTTTTAAGCTTTTCTTTAACAATTTAAACCTTGCGACAAAATAGGTTGTCTAGATATGCAACTAAGTGGACAACCTATATGATGCAATGACAACTAGCACACAAGCAAGCAATAGATACAACACAAGTAAGCTTGCAAAAGTAAAGGCACGAAATAACCAAGAGTGGAGCCGGTGAAGACGAGGATGTGTTACTGAAGTTCCTTCCTTTTAAAGGGAAGTACGTCTCCGTTAGAGTAGTGTGGAGGCACAATGCTCCCCAAGAAGCCACTAGGGCCACCGTAATCTCCTCACGCCCTCACACAATGCGAGATGTCGTGATTCCACTATTGGTGCCCTTGAAGGCGGCGACCGAACCTTTACAAACAAGGTTGGGGCAATCTCCACAACACTTGGAGGCTCCCAACAACACCACGAAGATTCACCACAATGGAGTATGGCTTCGAGGTGATCTCAACCGTCTAGGGTGCTCAAACACCCAAGAGTAAAAAGATCCGCTAGGGATTAGTGGGGGGAATCGAATATCTCTTGGTGGAAGTGTAGATCGGGCCCTTGTCACCCAATCCCGAGCAAATCAACAAGTTTGATTGGCTAGGGAGAGAGATCGGGCCAAAATGGAGCTTAGAGCAACAATGGAGCTTAGAGGTGGAAGAGGTAGTCAACTAGAGGTAGGAGACGCCCCTTTTATAGTCATGGAAAAGATCCAACCATTATCCACATGTTTAGCCTGCAAGCGGTAAGGCCACGCGGTACTATCGTGGAGGACCACGGTACTTCCGCAGCAGCAGCAGAGGCCGGGACTTGCCTGACTGAGTGCAGTACTACCGCTTGCGTGGTACTACCGCTACCCCTTGCGATACTACCGCAAGGCAGGAAAGTCAAAGCCTACAAAGAGCACGGACGAAATAAAATACATCCGTGCCTACTTCCGCTGAAAATGAAACAGTGCAAAAAATCCGACGCGGTATTACCGCACACGAGGCGCGGTACTACCGTTGAGGCGCGGATGTAAAAAATTACATCCGCTCCTACTACCGTGACGTAGCGGTACTAGGTATGTGGGCCACGGTACTACGACTCCAGGGGAGCGGTACTACCGTGGCCTCCTGCGGTACTACTGCGCAGGACGTGCGGTACTATCGTGTGGGCGCGGATGTATAAAATTACATCCGCCCCTACTACCGTACCGGAGCAGTACTAGGCCTGGGAGCCATGGTACTAAGGCTCCAGAGGAGCGGTACTACCGTGACCCCCAGCAGTACTACCGCAGGTGCTTGCGGTACTACCGCTCCATAGAGCAGTACTACCGCAAGTACAGCAGTAGCCGTCAGATTAAGCACTACTAGGATAACGGAGAGACGCTCCAAAATGCAAAGGAAAGGAAGGACATGTGTACGTGTTGATTCCACCCAAACCTTTCCGACGCGGACCCCCTCTTAATTGTACGGCTCTCCTACGACTCAAATCCACCAAAGAGAAATGTAGAACAACGCCGTCTTCAATAGTCTTCGAGGGGCACGGAATCGTCTCGTGCCTAGTGATGAAGCGTCTGAGAAACTCAAGGCACACGATTAGTCCGCAAAGGCATTGTCATCAATCACCAAAACACCTAAGGGATAAATATGCCCTTACAATCTCCCCCTTTTTGGTGGATTGATGACAATACAGGATTTGCACATAGATGAGATAATATAGGGCAAAGGCAAACCCCACCTCTCTAGAATATAGACGGGCTCCCCCTAGATGTGTGCAATCTAGAAAGATGCTTTGGACTGCATAGCACACAATCTAGGATCAACACTCCCCCTATATTTTAGAGACAAAGGCATGATGACTAATATCTAAGCATAGCATAACATAAAGGTAGCACAATATATCACGAGCTTGCTAAGATAGATAGAGTGCATATGTCTTACACCATATGAAGTAAAGCAACCCAAAGCAACTAAAACAAGGTTCAAACGAGGTTCAAACGAGAAAGCAGAAGACACACCGAACACGAACGACGACACACGACTCGCAAATCCCTACACTCTCTCCCCCTTGGCATCGAGACGCCAAAATGCAGAGAAGACACCTACACACAAGGGGTGGCTCAAGCAGGGAACTCATCCCAACCCTCTCCGGCGGACTCCTCGGCAGCAGGGATGGTCTCCTCGACGTCCTCCTCAGAATCAGTCCACTTGTAGCCTTGCTTCTCCATCCACTCGGCCTCTAGAGTGATGCGATCCTCAGAACCGCCAGACACATCCTCACCATAGAGCTGCAAGATCTTCTTGTCCCGGCGATGACTCTCCTTGGATGCCACGTGAGTCCTGTACTGGCCCTTAGCTTGCATGCAGAAAAGAGTCTTCATCTTGTCCTTCAGCTTCTTGGCCCACGAGGGCATAGAGGAACTATGGGAAGGCCTAGCAGCACGGTCCTCAGTAACATCCTCTGCACCAACATCCTCCTCATCAACAGCAGCCCTAGCAGCAGACGCCTCAGCACGAGTAGTAGTGTTAGCCCAGTTGGACTTGACACGGAGACAGATGGGATCATGACGAATCCAGTCTAGAGCAAGGAACTCCTCACCAGGGAACATCTTCTCCCAAGTCTTCGAGATCAGCAGAAACAGATAGGGCCCATAGATAGGCACCTTGCGGTTGAACACTGCAAACCGAAGCTCATACCACATGATGTGTGAGACATCCAGTGGCTGAGTCTGAAACGCACGAGCCTCCTCGCATAGGAGCATCATATCCACCATATATGCATGAACCTTGTCCTTGTCACCAATGCGAGGGAACAAAGAGTTGCGGAAGATGCGATACATGATATCCAGAAAGGAGTTGAGCACCCACCCTGTCTTGCCATTGGGAAGCGCCTTCTCAACATAGAATGGCTGAAGCTTGTCCTTGTTAGTAGACTCAGGATTAGCATGGGGGTGAACACCCACAGGAGTGTCGAGCCCGTCATCAGGAACATGTAGCAAATCCATGAACTCCTTCTAGGTAGCAGTCAACTTACGTCCATTGGTCATCCAGGTCATCCTCCGCTCCTCATCAGGGTGAAAGTAAACTGAGGCAAAGAACTGACAAACAAGCTCAGGTTCATAGTCAAGGTGAAAGGAGATCACATGTTCAATACCGAACTGCTCCACCAAATCCAGAGCTTCTCCAAAGTACTAACGGAACTTGTCCTTCCTCAGGTGATGCATTTCTATCCATTTAACATCCACGTAGGTATTCTTCTTGTTCTTGATGACATCCAGATAAGTGAGAGTCTGTTGCTTGTTCCAAAACAGTTCACATCCTCTGACATTAGCACGAGGATGCACATACGGGTTGAGCATCCTGAGACAGACGAACTCAGATTGGGGAATCTCGTCCATGCCCTTGCTAGGTTCCTTGTGCTTACTAGCGGATGTCTTGACATGGCGCTTGGGGGCAGAGGAGTCCTCTGGTGCTTCACCTGGATTGCGCATACGCTTGGAACCAGTGTCACGATTGGGATTGGAACGGCGAGAGCCACCACCTTGGTCCATAGCAAGAGCACGTGGTGGGGAACGATCCCACCGGACAGAATCACGGGAGGGCAGCCGGAGGCGGAGATCCGGCGACGGACACCAGCCCCGTTCTTGAGCGAGGGAGAGAGAGAGAGAGACGAGGTGGGGAACAGGCGAATGGGTATGGGGGAGTTAGAACTCCCCCTGCCCATCCTTATCCCCACGCGACTGAGACGTCGTGGTAGTACTGCATGTCATCGCGGTAGTACCGCTTGGGCGGAAGTACCGCACCGAAGCGGTAGTACCGCTCTCCCAGGCGACAGTAAAAAATTACTGCCGCGTGGGGGCGGTAGTACTGTGCTCCCCTACGCGGTAGTACCATAGCTGGCTGCGGTAGTACCATGAGCTCAAGAAAAAGCAGGTTTCAAACAAAAGAAGAAGGTCTTTGCAAGGAAACTTTTAGCACAAAGGACACCACCAGAACACGCACAACCCAAAGGCAGAAAGACAACAAGAAGAAACCACGCAACACAACCTCTCAAAAGGAGAGGGCGGGGGCCGGAGCCACCTATGTTTGAGTTAGTTGGTATGGCACCGCGAAGAATTATCCTTGGGCCATGACCAAAACTCGTCTTTGAATCACAAGTACCATAAAAAATGGCTAATGTGAAAGAGTTGATCGATTTATGCATGATGGGGGGAGGGAGAGTTCATTGAGAGAACAACACTCCCCCTATGTCCATGTGTACACCTAAACTAGACAACAAGTTGAGTGTGGTGGGGGTGCATGGGTTCAAGTCACATTGCTCGAATCAATGATATTTAGCTCATGCCTTAACTCGCGAAATCTTGCTTCATCCAAGGGCTTCGTGAAAATATCTGCAAGATTATCATGAGTGTTGACATACTTGAGCTCGATCTCCCCTCGCCTAATGTGATCCCGGATGAAGCGATACCTAATCTCAATATGCTTCATATTGAAGTGTTGCACCGGGTTGAGAGAAATCTTGATGGCACTTTCATTATCACACCAAAGAGGCACTTTGTCACAAATGACACCGTACTCCTTTAAAGTTTGCCTCATCCATAAGAGTTGTGCACAACAACTACCGGCCGCCACATATTCCGCTTCGGTGGACGAGAGAGACACACAACTTTGCTTCTTGGAAGACCAACTCACTAAAGAGCAACCAAGAAATTGGCACCCTCCGAAAGTGGACTTCCTATCCACCTTGTCTCCCGCCCAATCAGAATCCGTAAATCCTTCAAGCTTGAAGTTAGCTCCTCTTGGGTACCATAGGCCAAAGTTTGGGGTATGAGCCAAATATCGAAAGATTCGCTTGACCGCCACAAAGTGGCTTTCCTTTGGTGCGGCTTGGAACCGTGCACACATTCCCACACTCAACATGATATCCGGTCTAGATGCACAAAGGTAAAGCAAGGAACCAATCATAGAGCGATATACCTTTTGATCCACCGCTTTACCATTGGGATCAATGTCAAGTTGGCACTTGGTGGGCATCGGAGTAGAGGCCGGCTTGACATCACTTAGCTTGAATCTCTTAAGAATGTCTTGAGTGTATTTGGCTTGGTTGATGAAGGTACCTTCTCTTCTTTGTTTGATATCAAAACCAAGGAAGAACTTCAACTCTCCCATCGAAGATATCTTGAACTTAGAGGTCATGAGAGCGGCAAATTCTTCATTGAAAGCATTGTTAGGGGAACCAAAGATAATGTCATCAACATATAGTTGGCACACAAACAACTCCCCTTTGACCTTCTTAGTAAAAAGAGTGGGATCGATTTGCCCAACTTCAAATCCACGATCTTGTAACAACTCGGTAAGGTGGTCATACCACGCACGTGGGGCTTGTTTAAGGCCACAGAGTGTCTTATCGAGTTGATACACATGATCCGGGAAGTAAGGATCCTCGAACCCGGGGGGTTGCTTGACATAAACCAACTCATTAATAGGACCATTAAGAAAAGCACTTTTCACATCCATTTGTTGTAACTTAAAGTTGTGATGGGAAGCATAAGCAATCAACAAATGAATGGATTCAAGGCGAGCAACGGGAGCAAAGGTTTCACCGTAGTCGATACCCTCGACTTGGGAGTAGCCTTGTGCTACCAATCTTGCCTTGTTGCGAATGATGTTCCCATGAGCATCTTGCTTGTTCTTGAAAATCCACTTGGTTCCAATGACGTTATGATTCCCTGAAGGCCTTGGCACCAACCTCCACACCTTGTTGTACTCGAAGTTGTTGAGTTCTTCATGCATGGCATTGAGCCAATCCGAGTCTTCGAGCGCCTCATAGACCTTTTGGGGTTCAACACAAGAGACAAACGTGTGATGTTCACAATAGTTTGCTAATTGTCTACGAGTGCTTACCCCCTTTCTTAGGCTTCCAACCACATTCTACATGAGATGACCTTTGGTGGTGAGTTTGGAAGCAATCTTCGCGGCACGACGCTCTAATTCCTCCTCGGATGTGGAAGGAGGAGGGTTAACTTGATCATCTTGAGCGCCGTCTTGAGCTTGTTCTTGACCTTGAGCTTGCTCATGATCTTGAACTTGCTCGAGGGGGAGAACTTGACCTTGGGCATCATTTGGAGGTTCACCACCATCTTGAGATTGATCTTGCCCTTGGTCTTGTTCACGAGGTTGAGGGCCTACACTTTGTTCTTCGGAAGCGTGTGGGTCTTTGAGTAGGTGAAGGCTCCACTTGAGTGGAGCTTTGTCCTTCTCCTTCAGCCACAAGGGGTTCCTCAATGGGTAGAATATGACCAATACCCATTCTTCTTATGGCTTGGGGAGGAATTTCATCACCTACATCACAAGTACCACTTTGCTCCACTTGGGAGCCGTTATTTTCGTCAAACTCCACGTTACACATCTCCTCAATGAGTCCGGTGGACTTGTTGAGAACACGGTAAGCATGAGAGTTTGTAGCATAACCAACAAATATGCCCTCATAAGCTCTAACCTCAAATTTAGACAAACGAACACCTTTCTTGAGAATGAAACACTTACACCTGAACACCCGGAAGTACTTGAGATTGGGCTTGTTTCCGGTGAGTATCTCATAAGGGGTCTTGTTAAAGCCTTTGCGGAGACAGAGCCGATTGGATGCATGACATGCGGTGTTGATGGCTTCGGCCCAAAAGTTGTATGGAGACTTGAACTCCGCCATCATAGTCCTTGCCGCATCCATCAATGTCCGGTTCTTCCTCTCCGCAACACCATTTTGTTGAGGCGTATATGGAGCAGAATATTGATGCTTGATCCCCTCATCACTAAGAAACTCATCCAAGGTGTAGTTCTTGAACTCGGTGCCGTTGTCACTTCTTATTGTCAACATCTTTGCATTATGTTGACGTTGAGCTTCATTTGCAAAGTCGATGACGATTTGTTGAGTCTCACTCTTCCTCTTGAAGAAGTATACCCAAGTGTATCTTGAATAATCATCCACAATCACCAAGCAATAATTTCTACCCCCAAGACTATCAAAGGATGGAGTCCCAAAGAGGTCCATGTGCAGGAGCTCCAAGGGTCTCTTCGAGTAGATGATAGTCGTGGGAGGGTGAGCCATCTCATGAAGCTTTCCTTCGATACAAGCACTGCAAGCACGATCTTTGGCAAAACTAACATTTGTTAGTCCATGGACATGGTCCCCCTTGAGAAGACTTTGCAAAGATCTCATATTGACGTGGGCTAAACAGTGATGCCAAAGCCATCCCACATCAACTTTAGCCATTAGGCATGGCGCGGTCTTAGTGGGTTGCTCCGAAAAGTTAATCACATAGAGACCGTTCTCGACATGCCCAACAAAGGCTACTTTAAGAGTCTTGCTCCACAAGAGGGCCACGGTATCAATATCAAAGAAGGTGGCAAAGCCCATGAGTGCAAGTTGACGAACGGAAAGTAAATTGAACGCAAGGGACTCAACAAGCATGACTTTCTCGATCGTTAGATCATGAGAAATGACAACCTTGCCAAGACCCAATACCTTGGAATGTGAGGCATCACCCTACTCGACATTGGTGGGCATAGATGGGATCTTTTGCACGTCCACCACCAAGTCCTTGCTCCCGGTCATATGATTTGTTGCTCCACTATCGAGCAACCATGATCCCCCACCGGAAGCAAACACCTACAAGAGATCAATGCTTGGTTTTAGGTACCCATTTAGTAATGGGTCCTTTGATGTTAGTAACAAGGGTCTTAGGAACCCAAATAGACCATTCAATGTACTCATAAGAAGAACCAACAAATTTAGCATAAACATGCCCATCACTAGCACGGCATAACACATAAGAGGGGTTAAATTTGCCGGCTTTGTTGGGATAGATGGACTTGCCCTTTTTGGCATCACCACTCTTCGCATTGTTCTTCTTCTCCTTGGGAGCACCCTCTCCCTCCTTCACAAAAGTTTGCTTAAGCGGGGGAGGTCGTTTGGTCTTGTTATTCTTCTTCTCGTTCTTCTTCTTGTTCTTGGACTTGGGTGAGAACCCGACTCCCTCCTTGCCCACAACTTCCTTTTGATTGCTCAAAAGGTCATTTAGGTTCTTCTCACCTTGTATGCATGACACAAGACCTTTCTCGATTTGTTCCTTCAACTTGGCATTCTCCTCCACAAGATGCACATGCTCACAACACGGGTTAGTAGCATTTGCATTATCAATTAAGACCATGTGAGGAAATCTGGCCTTTTCCTTGGTTAGCTTAACTTGGAGTTGAGCATGAGACTCTTTGAGGTTTGCATGAGCACCTTTCAAGACCTTATGGGCCTTGTCAAGTACATCAAACTCCTCCTTGAGTCTAGCATGATCAACCCCAAGTTTAGCCTTCTCGGAAGTTAGTACATGAGACACAACAAGAGCATGATCAAGATCTTTCTTTAATTTGGCATGGTCATCGTTGTGTGACTCCTCAAGAGCCAAACGATGCCCGCACTCTTCCTCAAGAGCATTAGAGAGATCCGATATCTCATCGGCATAGTCACGACTATGACCTTCCATCTTAGAGATGGTTTCTTCGTGAGCCTCGATCATGTCATTGGCTTCACCAAGTTGTTCCAAGAGAGCAACGAAGTGCTTCTTGGATTTGCCCTTGAGCTTACTCATGAAGGACTCAAATTCATTTACCTCCTCATTAGACCCCTTACCATCATCAAAGCCAACTGTTGAAGAAGGATTAGGAATAATGGTGGTTTTGATGTTGGGGGTTACCTTGTTGGTGGCTTTAGCCATGAGGCACTTGGCGGTGATGTTCTCGTTGGGTGAATCGAAGAGAGACACCCGGGGAGTTGTGGCAATGGCAACGGATGCCATAGCCATTGCTTCACTATCTTCATCATCAACGTCATCCTCACGGTATTCTTCTTGAACTACCAACCCGCGAGTAGGAGTCTTCTTGGTGAAGTTGTTCTTGTTGGGGAAGGACTTGGCTTTGTCTTTTCGGATGAACTTGCCACCATTGTCTTCCCGCTTCTCGTAAGGACAATCCGCAATGAAATGGCTCACATTGCCACAGTTGAGACAAGTTCTAACTCGTTGCTTGCCCTTGAGGCCACTTGAGTTGTTCTTGTTGAAGTTGGGTCTTGTATTCTTCTTGCTCCAAAATTGTCTTGAGGCAAGAGCCATGTGCTCATGATAATCATATTTCGTGTCTTCGGGGTTGCTCTCCTCATCTTCCTCTTCTTCCTCTTCTTCCTCTTCTTCCACACTAACCTTGGCCTTCAAGGCAAGGTTGGGCTTCTTTGCCCTTCGAGAACGGAGCACCGCATTGTCAGTGGTCTTGTCCAAGATGCTCATTGCAATGAACTCATCCAACACTTCACTTGAGGTCATGGAGTGGAAGTCCGGTCTTTGAAGAATGACGGAGGACATGGCCTTGTTGTAGGGCATCATGGCCTTGAGGAACTTGCGCTTGATCCAATTATCATCCGTGCCCTTGCTCCCATGATCTCGGAGTGCGACCGCGAGTTTGGTCACTCTTCGAAAGAGCTCACGAGGTTCTTCATCTTCTTTCATTGCAAACTCATCGGCTTCATCTTGCAGCACTTCATAGTTGAAGCGTTGAATGCTAGCACTTCCTCGGTAGAGAGACACAACACATTGCCATGCGTCTTTAGCCATGGAATGAGGTCGAAGGTGAGGGAGATCTTCGGGAAGGATTGCATCTTGGATGATGAAGAGAGCACTCTCATTGATTTGATTATCCACGGCTTCTCGAGGGGTTAAGTTGCTTGGGTCATGTGGATAGAAACTTTCTTCTATAATTCTCCAAAGATTAGTATTCACATGTTTTAAATGACGCTTGAAACGATAAACCCAAGCATCAAAATCCTCATTTTTCACAATCTTAGGAGGAGGACCGGCATGATTTAAATGAGTAGAGGGAACGGTCCACCATAAGTAGGAGGTTCCACATGGACAAAGATATCGGTGCCATTTCTACCACTAGTAGAAGGACCCTTTTCACTATTAGCTTCCCCATTGTCGGAGTTGGCATCCGTCACCTTGTTAGTGGGATCACCCACTTTCATCGGCGAGGTGGATAGTTTAAGTCCTTCTAGGAAATCAGTAAACATGCTTTTAACCTCGGTCGTCATGGAGGTTTTCAATGTGTCTAAAGCCACATTGAATTCCTCATGTGAGACCGAGCTTCCCCCATCGGCCGTAGACGAGATAGGATTCACACTGGAGTGCTCCTCCGCACCGTCGTTGGTGTCAACCATACTCTTCGAATGGCAAAGTCCTTAATAAAGAGACGAGGCTCTGATACCAATTGAAAGGATCGATATGATTGACTAGGGGGGGTGAATATGCAACAAACAATTTTTAAGCTTTTCTTTAACAATTTAAACCTTGCGACAAAATAGGTTGTGTAGATATGCAACTAAGTGGACAACCTATATGATGCAATGACAACTAGCACACAAGCAAGCAATATATACAACACAAGTAAGCTTGCAAAAGTAAAGGCACGAAATAACCAAGAGTGGAGCCGGTGAAGACGAGGATGTGTTACCGAAGTTCCTTCCTTTTAAAGGGAAGTACGTCTCTGTTAGAGCGGTGTGGAGGCACAATGCTCCCCAAGAAGCCACTAGGGCCACCGTAATCTCCTCACGCCCTCACACAATGCGAGATGCCGTGATTCCACTATTAGTGCCCTTGAAGGCGGCAACCGGACCTTTACAAACAAGGTTGGGGCAATCTCTACAGCACTTGGAGGCTCCCAACAACACCACGAAGCTTCACCACAATGGAGTATGGCTTCGAGGTGACCTCAACCGTCTAGGGTGCTCAAACACCCAAGAGTAAAAAGATCCGCTAGGGATTAGTGGGGGGAATCGAATATCTCTTGGTGGAAGTGTAGATCGGGCCCTTGTCACCCAATCCTGAGCAAATCAACAAGTTTGATTGGCTAGGGAGAGAGATCGGGCCAAAATGGAGCTTAGAGCAACAATGGAGCTTAGAGGTGGAAGAGGTAGTCAACTAGAGGTAGGAGACGCCCCTTTTATAGTCATGGAAAAGATCCAACCGTTATCCACATGTTCAGCCTGCGACATGCGGTACTACCGCTCCAGGAGCACGGTACTACCGCAAGGCCACGCGGTACTACCATGGAGGACCAGGTACTTCCGCAGCAGCAGCAGAGGCCGGGACTTGCCTGACTGAGTGCAGTACTACCGCTTGCGCGGTACTACCGCTCCCCCTTGCGGTACTACCACAAGGCAGGAAAGTCAAAGCCTACGAAGAGCGCGGATGAAATAAAATACATCCGTGCCTACTTGCGCTGAAAATGAAACAGTGCAAAAAATCTGACGTGGTACTACCGCACACAAGGAGCGGTACTACCATTGAGGCACGGATGTAAAAAATTACATCCGCTCCTACTACCGTGACGCAGCGGTACTAGGTATGAGGGCCACAGTACTACGACTCCAGGGGAGCGGTACTACCGTGGCCTTCTACGGTACTACCGTGTGGGTGCGGATGTAAAAAATTACATCCGCCCCTACTACCGTACCGGAGCAGCACTAGGCCTGGGAGCCACGGTACTAAGGCTCCAGAGGAGCGGTACTACCGTGACCCCCAGCAGTACTACCGCAGGTGCTTGAAGTACTACCGCTCCATAGAGAAGTACTACCGCAAGTACAGCAGTAGCCGTCAGATTAAGCACTACTAGGATAACGGAGAGACGCTCCAAAATGCAAAGGAAAGGAAGGACATGTGTACGTGTTGATTCCACCCGAACCTTTCTGACGCGGACCCTCTCTTAATAGTACGGCTCTCCTACGACTCAAATCCACCAAAGAGAAACGTAGAACAACACCGTCTTCAATAGTCTTCGAGGGGCACGGAATCGTCTCGTGCCTAGTGATGAAGCGTCTGAGAAACTCAAGGCACACGATTAGTCCGCAAAGGCATTGTCATCAATCACCAAAACACCTAAGGGATAAATATGCCCTTACAGCAGTCTTAACATCCATTTGATGAACGAGAAGACCATGTGAGGCAGCTAGTGAAAGTAGAACTCGAATAGTGGTTAGTCGAGCCACAGGTGAGTAAGTATCAAAGAAGTCTTCACCTTCCTTTTGGGTATAACCTTAGCCACGAGCCGATCCTGTTGGGGAACGTTGCAGAAAATAAAAAAATTCTACGCTTCACCAAGATCAATCTATGGAGTCATCTAGCAACGAGAGAGAGAGGAGTGCATCTACATACCCTTGTAGATCGTGAGCGGAAGCGTTCAAGAGAACGGGGTTGAGGGAGCCATACTCGTCGTGATCCAAATCACCGAGGATCCTAGTGCCGAACGGACGACACCTCCGCGTTCAACACACGTACGGTTGGGGAAGACGTCTCCTCCTTCTTGATCCAGCAAGGGGGAAGGAGAGGTTGATGGAGATCCAGCAGCACGACGGCGTGGTGGTGGAAGCAGCGACGATCTCGGCAGGGCTGTGCCAAGCTCAGCGAGAGGGAGAGGTGTTACGGGGGGAGAGGGAGGAGCCAGGGACTAGGGTGCGCAGCCCTCCCTCCCCCTTCTTTATATAGGGGCCCTAGGGGGTGCGCCGTCCCCCTAGAGATCCAATCTCAATGGGGGGCGGCCAAGGGGGGGACTTGCCCCCCAAGTCAAGTGGGCCCCCCACCCCTAGGGTTCCCAACCCTAGGCGCAGGGGGAGGCCCAAGGGGGGGCACACCAGCCCACCAGGGCCTGGTTCCCTTCCCACTTCAGCCCATGGGGCCCTCCGGGATAGGTGGCCCCACCCGATGGACCCCCGGGACCCTTCCGGTGGTCCCGGTACAATATCGGTGACCCCCAAAACTTTCTCGGTGGCCAAAACTGGACTTCCTATATACAAATCTTCACCTCCGGACCATTCCGGAACTCCTCATGACGTCCGGGATCTCATCCGGGACTCCTAACAATTTTCGGGTTACCGCATACGAATATCTCTGCAACCCTAGTGTCATCGAACCTTAAGTGTGTAGACCCTACGGGTTCGGGAATCACGTAGACATGACCGAGACAACTCTCTGGCCAATAACCAACAGCGGGATCTGGATACCCATGTTGGCTCCCACATGTTCCACGATGATCTCATCGAATGAACCACGATGTCGAGGATTCAAGTAATCCCGTATATGATTCCCTTTGTCAATCGATACGTTACTTGCCCGAGATTCGATCGTCGGTATCCCAATACCTCATTCAATCTCGTTACCGGCAAGTCACTTTACTCGTACCGTAATGCATTATCCCATGACCAACCCCTTGGTCACATTGAGCTCATTATGATGATGCATTACCGAGTGGGCCCAAAGATACCTCTCTGTCATACGGAGTGACAAATCCCAGTCTCGATCCGTGTCAACCCAACAGACACTTTTGGAGATACCTGTAGTATACCTTTATAGCCACCCAGTTACGTTGTGACGTTTGGTACACCCAAAGCACTCCTCCGGTATCCGGGAGTTACACGATCTCATGGTCTAAGGAAATGATACTTGACATTGGAAAAGCTCTAGCAAACGAACTACACGATCTTGTGCTATGCTTAGGATTGGGTCTTGTCCATCACATCATTCTCCTAATGATGGGATCCCGTTATCAATGACATCCAATGTCCATAGTAAGGGAACCATGACAATCTGTTGATCAACGAGCTAGTCAACTAGAGGCTCACTAGGGACATGTTGTGGTCTATGTATTCACACATGTATTACGATTTCTGGATAACACAATTATAGCATGAATAACAGACAATTATCATGAACAAGGAAATATAATAATAATCATTTTATTATTGCCTCTAGGGCATATTTCCAACAGTCTCCCACTTGCACTAGAGTCAATAATCTAGTTAAATTGTGATGAATCGAACACCCATAGAGTTCTGGTGTTGATCATGTTTTGCTCGTGGAAGAGGTTTAGTCAATGGATCTGCGACATTCAGATCCGTATGCACTTTGCAAATATCTATGTCTCCATCTTGAACATTTTCACGAATGGAGTTGAAGCGATGCTTGATGTGCCTGGTCTTCTTGTGAAACCTGGGCTCCTTGGCAAGGGCAATAGCTCCAGTGTTGTCACAGAAGAGAGTGATCGGCCCCGACGCATTGGGTATGACTCCTAGGTTGGTGATGAACTCCTTCATCCATATTGCTTCATGCGCTGCCTCCGAGGCTGCCATGTACTCCGCTTCACATGTAGATCCCGCCACGACGCTTTGCTTGCAACTGCACCATCTTACTGACCCACCATTCAAAATATACACGTATCCGGTTTGTGACTTAGAGTCATCCAGATCTGTGTCGAAGCTAGCGTCGACGTAACCCTTTACGACGAGCTCTTCGTCACCTCCATAAACGAGAAACATATCCTTAGTCCTTTTCAGGTACTTAGGATATTCTTGACCGCTGTCCAGTGTTCCATGCCGGGATTACTTTGGTACCTTCCTACCAAACTTACGGCAAGGTTTACATCAGGTCTGGTACACAGCATGGCATAGCCAAGGCATAGGGGATGACACTCATCTTTTCTCTATCTTCTACCGTGGTCGGGCATTGAGCCGAGCTCAATTTCACACCTTGCAACACAGGCAAGAACCCCTTCTTGGACTGATCCATATTGAACTTCTTCGATATCTTATCAAGGTATGTGCTTTGTGAAAGACCTATGAGGCGTCTCGATCTATCTCTATAGATCTTGATGCCTAATATGTAAGCAGCTTCTACAAGGTCCTTCATTGAAAAAGACTTATTCAAGTAGGCCTTTATGCTGTCCAAAAGTTCTATATCATTTCCCATCAAAAGTATGTCATCTACATATAATATGTGAAATGGTACAGAGCTCCCACTCACTTTCTTGTAAACACAGGCTTCTCCATAAGTCTGCATAAACCCAAACGCTTTGATCATCTCATCAAAGCGAATGTTCCAACTCCGAGATGCTTGCACCAGCCCATAAATGGATCGCTGGAGCTTGCATACCTTGTTAGCATTCTTAGGATCGACAAAACCTTCCGGCTACATCATATACAGTTCTTCCTTAAGATAGCCGTTAAGGAATGCCGTTTTGACGTCCATTTTCCATATCTCATAATCATAGTATGCGGCAATTGCTAACATGATTCGGACGGACTTCAGCTTCGCTACGGGAGAGAAAGTCTCATCGTAGTCAACCCCTTGAACTTGCCGATACCCCTTAGCGACAAGTCGAGCTTTATAGATGGTAACATTACCATCCGCGTCCGTCTTCTTCTTAAAGATCCATTTGTTTTCTATCGCTCGCCGATCATCGGGCAAGTCTGTCAAAGTCCACACTTTGTTTTCATACATGGATCCTATCTCGGATTGCATGGCTTCAAGCCATTTGTTGGAATCTGGGCCTGCCATCGCTTCTTCATAGTTCAAAGGTTCACCGTTGTCTAACAACATGATTTCTAGGACAGGGTTGCCATACCATAACATGATTTCATATAGATCTGAATGTATGAGTTCTAGTGGTGCAAGATTTCTCGTTTCCGCAGTCACATGAGACTTACGTGGTTGCTTAGCTTGCACACACACTTGACACTTGGATCCCTTGACAGTGGTGAAACTAGGGATCAAGTTCAACTTCGCTAATCGTGACATGCAACCAAAGTTAACATGACAAAGACGTAAATGCCACACATTTGATTCACTATTGTTGCACATATGATTAACAACTTTATTGCAAACGTCTGATAAGGATAAACGAAATAGGCCTCCTGACTCATAACCTTTACCAACAAAGGTTCCATACATGGAAATTACAAATTTATTCGACTCAAAGACAAGCTTGTAGCCATCTCTACACAGAAGAGATCCGCTAACAAGATTTTTATTGATGGAGGGGACATAATGCATGTTCTTCAGCCGCACGATCTTCCCCGAAGTAAACTTCAGATCGACCATGCCAACACCATGAACAGAAGCACTTGAACCGTTGCCCATCAGCACGGTGGAAGTCCTTGCGGTCTGATAAGATGAAAACATGGAAATATCACCGCATACATGCACATTAGCACCCGTATCAATCAACCAATCAGGAGAATGACATACTGAAAGAATAGTGGGAAATATACCATACCCAACATCCTTCATGTCAGTGTCTCCAATGACAACATTAGCGGTCTTGCCGCCTTTCCCAGGATGACGCTTGTCATAGCGATTAGGGCAACTTGGAGCCCAATGATCAGGATCCCCACACACATGACAAACACCTTTCTTCTTGTCATTCTTTTTCTTGAAGTTCGTGTGTGCACAGCCTTGTTCTTCCCATCAAACTTTGCTTTACCATCAAACTTGCCCTTGTTCTTGAACTTGTGGGGCTGGAAGTTCTTCTTCTGTACAAGATTGGCACTAGAACCTCCCTCAATACCTCGAGCATGGTTGTCCTTTGCTCTCGCCTTTTCTTCCACATCAAGAGTACCAATGAGATCCCCAACGGAAAACTCCCGCCTCTTATGCTTCAGTGAGGTAGCAAAGTTCCTCCACGTGGGAGGAAGCTTAGTGATGATACCTTCGGCAATAAACTTGTCCGGTAGGATACAATTGAAGTGCTCAAGTTCTCTAGCAAATGAATGTATCTCATGAGCTTGCTCAACCATGGAGCGCTCTTCAGTCATCCTGTAGTCATAGAATTGCTCCATGATGTACAGCTCAGTGCCAGCATCCGAGACCCCAAACTTGGCCTCAAGTGCGTCCCACATATCTTTTCCATTATCAATTGACGCATAAGCATCAACTATGTTCTCACCAAGAACACTCAAGAGAGCATCCTTAAACAAGGTATCCATTTTCTGAAAAGCTTGTGCCTGTTGGGCATCTTGTTATCCTTCAGGTTTGCCAAGAGTGGTGTCATAGCAACTCATGGTTTGAAACCATAAGATTGCTCTCACGCGCCACCTCTTATAGTGGATACACTCAAACATAGGAGGTCTCATGGAAGCAGCAAAACCACTTGGGGTAAATTGCCTATAATAGGTTTTTGGATTGTTCGAAATATGAGCAATTTACCGAATGATTTTATTAACAGAAATACCAGATAAATCATGACTAGTATAGCAGTGATAAAACAAGTCATGCGATTTGACAAAGTGAAGGTAAATAACATCTGCATATATGAGCTAGAACCGATCATCTCTCGAGCAGACAGTAGATCAAGATGTATATATGAGGTAGATCCTAACATGTGTAGGGCAAACACTAGAACAAGGAACTGTGGAAGGACCTCTAACAGGAAAAACAAGAACATGTACTGGACAATAGCCGAAGCAGAGGCACTGGACTTGGGATCAGTGTCCTCCATGTCGTCGAGGAGGTTGTCGGCGTCGGGGAAGTAGTCGCCGTCGGTGAAGTAGTCGTCGGGGTCCGGGGCATCCGTGACGAAGAAGTCAGTAGTCGCGCAGAGCGCTCCCCAAAAACCTTATCACCCTTCTCCCGTACAGGACTCAAAGAGGTGTGGTTTCGGAGGCCTACTATCCCGACTCGCGGTGCACGCCGCAAGCCGGGATGAGGAAGACAGCAACAACTTAGAGATTGGAACCAGTGGCGAGAGGAAGGAGAAGTTCTGGTGCGTCTCTCTGAGAGGAGCGACCTCCCTTTTATAGGCGCAAGAGAAGGAGGCGAGAGGGCAGCGACGGGAGGCGAAACGAAGCAAACGGACTTCTGCCGAAGAGGCACCCCGTTCGGATTCAGTGTCCACTACGAAAAACGTTTCAGCTCCCGCGTGACCTTTCGTATACCCGTCGTACGTGGCAAAAATTTAACATCGGCTCGGCTCGGCGCGTGGCGAGGCGGACGGCGGAGGAGGAGCGCGCGTGGATGTCCCTCTTGTTCTCATGCTCATACAAGTGGGGAAAGAGCCTCCCTTATAAAAAGGTCCAACTTCCTCTAAACTAGCAATGTGAGACTAAACTTTAGTTCCACCTCTTGCCTTGCACGAATGTGCTGCGTGGGCCTCTAGGATTTATTAGGAATTTCTGAAACTGCTATTGGTTAGGTCTAAATAGACAAAAATTCCAGCACGGGTCGCCAACTTCTATGTCCACAAAAGTTAACTTGGGATCAAATCATCAAAATAGAGTTGCCGACTGCGTGGCAAAGTATAATTGTACTAAGTGTGCCACGACTGTGTGGATGTACCAAGGACCATCATGTATTGAGGATCTTTTACCTCTCGACTGTATCTCTTTAAATATGGAATAAAACTCCTATGATCCGAAAAAAAAGAACTTCTATGTCCACCGACCAGTTGTCTCGCACCCCGTGCCAAAAATGAAAGAACTACTGCTGTCAGTCGCAGCAGGAAGTCTGACGGATGAATGGTTCAGCGACGCCTTTTTTGTTCAAACAAGGTCAACAATATACTTGTTCCCCAAACAAAACGATATGCTTTTTTGTGTGTGTCACGGACGCTCGGGGCCTGATTCCACACGTTGGCGGCTCGGCTGTGCGTGATTTTGATCGGACATGCACTCTGGGGCTGGTGGTATTGACGGTGTCCGCACACACGTTGAGTTGCCCCTGCCCTGCTTGAGGTGAGGTAGGTGTGGACTTTGACACGACGACGACGAGGCGGTGGTCGTGGCCACCCTCTTCGCTTCC
Organism: Triticum aestivum; assembly: GCF_018294505.1. Taxonomy (NCBI): domain Eukaryota; kingdom Viridiplantae; phylum Streptophyta; class Magnoliopsida; order Poales; family Poaceae; genus Triticum; species Triticum aestivum. Next base: position 545,923,825 of record NC_057807.1, read on the forward strand.
GACACGACGCAGCAGCGCGCCACCAGCTCCGATCCTGTGACGAAATTCGAAATGTCACGAGCAGCACAATAACTTCCGGCCGTCTGCATGGGCGGCCGCACGCACGGACGCGATCTATCCATCTATCTACCCACCATTTGCTGTGCGGTGTGCCCCATGTGTGCGTGCGCCTCGGTCGCATTATTGAGGCGTCGTTGCATGCATGAATCCGTCGATCGTCGGGTCTGTCCGCGGGGATCTTGTCCGTTTCGACCAGCACATGTGCGCGCGCGTTCCACCCTACTACACACGCCACGCACGTGGTTGTTTCTTTATTCCAGGTAAAAAAATTGTGCTTTAGGCTAACTCCAGCACACGACCCATCCCGTCCGGCCCCATCCGTTTGGGGTAAAACGGACAAATCAGACGGCCCAGCGTGCGAACGCAAACGGACTTTTGTCCGTTTCTGTCCGCTTTCGACCCATCCCGGGCCCAATTTTGGGCCGCTTTTGGGATGAAACGAACAGTGCGCGGACGGGCGGGCCGTGTGCGCGTGTCCTCCCCTGGCCCGCTTGTCGGTGGCGCAGGGCCCCCTTTTTCTATTTGCCACACTCCCCTCTCCAGCCGCACCCCCTCCACTCTTCTCCACTCCGACCCTCGCCGCCGCCGCCGCTGCCGTTGCAGCCGTGCAGCTCGGACGATATAGTATTATATGAGTTATGTATGTTGATGACCGAATGTTGTTCGGAGTACCGGATGAGATCGCGGACATGACGAGGAACTCCGGAATAGTTCAGAAGTGAAGATTAATATATGGGATAATAGTGTTTAGTCTCCGGAAGGGGTTTCAGATGTTTCCTAAAATGTTCGGGTATGAAAACACTTTAGTTGGGCCAAGGGGTAAAGCCCACGAGGCTTAAGGAAGGTGCAAAAAGGAGTTTTGCAGAGGCAGGGGGGGCAGACGCTAGAGACCCTGGCGTCTGGGGCCAGACGCCAAGGACCCTAGCGTCTGGTCCTAGAGTCCGAAAAAGACTCTTGCCTTGTGTGCCAAAGCGACTTTGAGGGGGCTATTTTTCCAAGAAATGACCGTAGGGCTCAACATATAAATAGAAAGGCAGGGCTAGCACCCGGAACACATCAAGAATCATCAAGCCGTGTGTCGGCAACCCCGCCACCTCTAGTTTATCATTCGTCATAGTTTCTGTTGTGCTTGGCGAAGCTCTGCAGAGATTGTTCTTCACCACCACCGCCACCACGCCGTCGTGTTGCCGAAACTCATCTACTACTTCGCCTCTTGGTGGATCAAAAAGGCGAGGACGTCATCGAGCGGAACGTGTGCTGAATGAGGAGGTGTCGTACATTCGGTACTTGATCGGGATGGATCGTGAAGATGTACGACTACATCAACCGCGTTGATAAACACTTCCACTTAACGATCTTCAAGGGTATGAAGATGCTCTCCCCCTCTCGTAGCTATGCATCTTCATGGATAGATCTCGTGTGTGCGTAGAAATTTTTTATTTTTCATGCGACGTTCCCCAACAAAGATATCACCACCATCCCCGCGTCGCCCGTCGGCACACGGCTACCGGCGGCGCCACCGTAGCTGCCGTCTCCACCCAAGGCCCCCACTGCCCGCACATGTAGCCAAGCCGAGGCCATTCGTACCACCACCGCCAACAATCGCCACCGCCCGATAAACGGGCGCAGTCGTCGGCTCGTGCCGCCCGCAGCATGCGTTCTTCGTCGCTGCATGTAGCCCGATATCTCGTCACAGTCGCTGCCGGAATGCCCCACCAGGAAAACTTTTTACAGTCGTGGCGGAACTGCCCCGCCGCCGTGCCCCAAGCCAAGCTTGGCACCCTTGCCGGCTAGCCGCGGCCATCATGCACAATGGCGGATCCACCATTGGGGCAAGCTGGGGCGGCCGCCCCGGGTCCCCACCGGCGGAGCAGCGACCCCCGCCTACCTATCGTCCGGTGGCCAGCTGTTTTCATGGCGACGGCGAGCAGGTTTCATGGAGGCGGCTTGTTTTCTGTTTCCACGAAGCAGTACGTGAGGCAAGGGCTGGGTGAGGGAGAGAAAGGCGTTTGGGCTACTATGTAGCATTTGCACAATTGCATTTAAGGCCCAAGTGATCGGACGCATGCCGCCGGAAACCAAACATCGATCTAGCTCAGCGGTACTGAATGGATTGGTCTCCCACCGTCAAAATCAGTGATAAGCAGACCATGGCAAATTTTTATACTTTCCGGAAACGTAGAGGCCATCTACCTTGGCAACCTCGTGTTCTTTGTACAACTACATGTTATACTGCCACCTTATGAAAATATACAATAATTTCTTTGCGAGTAGAAAATTTACGATAGTTATCACACTTGAGCCAATACATTCATAATTTTGTAGGTTTCGCTTGAGATTGTGGAAATGTATTGTGACATCAAGTGAAGAATCCATATTAATTGTTTCAAAGACTTTTTTATGTTTTTGATAGTTGAATGACATGAATTTGATTAAGTAGACTTATATCTATAATACCTAAATAGTTCATCCTCACTACTACCTCCGCCTCGGTGAATAAGTCATTCGCGTAGTTCTAGATCGACGATTTAACTATCTTAATATGTGTTAAATGTGACAAAAAATATATATTTAGAAACTACATCCGTATAGAAATCTAGTGATATACTCCACTTTTCATGACATATAACACATATTTAATTCCTCAAATCGATGACCTAGAACTACGCGAATGACTTATTCACCTAGACGGAGGTAGTATCATATTTCTCTTAACATGCAGCCTATCCACATCATCATCCATTCATATGCAGCCACGTCACCTATAATTCTCGTTTGCTCTACTACCCGGCGCTTTAAATTTGTCACTGCCTCCACTTCCACTTGATTTGTTATGGCAGGGTCGTATGTCGTCTCTTTAGTTCTCTTCGTCTCCTCCAATTCCACCCACACAATCAGATCAAAAGCCACTTGCGGCGGCTATATAGCAGCAGATGGAGGGCGGCGGCACCGGATCCAGCTGAGACGCCAACTATAAATCGCGCACGACCGGGGATCATCGTCAATGGCTATCCATTTCGTCCACCCGTCCATCCATCTGTCAGAATTGATTCATATTATTTTTCTCAAAGATCATCTGTCAGAATTGTATGGTCAGAAGTTTCCCCTGGTGGCTGTCCAGGCCTTGTCCCGTGGTATTTCTGACCATACGCCTTTATTTGTCGACTCTGGTGAACCCACGCACTTGGGGAACAAAAATGTGTTCTCCTTTGAGATGGCTTGGTTTGAAAGAGATGGCTTCCTGGATCTTGTGGCCAGGGAGTGGGCTAAGGATTCAGGAGGGAGGACCGCGCTTCAGCGCTGCCAGAATAAGATTAGGCATTTGAGGAGTTTCCTATATGGGTGGGCTAAGCATCTGAGCGGGATTTATAAAGCCAAAAATGATAAGCTCCTTGTCCTTATACAGTCTCTGGATGTAAAAGCGGAAACTACGATACTGCCGGTTGCGGAGCTTCATGCCAAGCTAGAGGCGGAATTGCGGCTCAAAGAACTTCTTAGAGAAGAAGAGTTGAAGTGGGCGTTGCGGGCCAAGGTCCAGCGAGTTGTCCAGGGGGACGCAAACACACAATTCTTTCACATGATCGCTAACGGTAAGCATCGAAAGAAGAGGATCTTTCAGCTTGAGCAAGATGAGGGTACGATTGTAGGACAGGATAACCTCAAATTGTACATAACCGAATACTATAAGCAGCTGTTTGGCCCTCCAGAAGAGAACTGTGTGTCTCTGGACGAGTCTAGGGTGGAGGATATTCCTCAGCTTACTTCGGTGGAGAATGATATTCTTGCGGCTCCTTTCTCGGAGAATGAGGTGCTCGAGGCCATCTCGCAAATGAAGAATAACAAGGCACCGGACCCTGATGGTTTCCCAGCGGAGTTTTATAAGAAGTGCTGGCATATCATTAAAGGGGATTTGTTGCCTATGTTTAATGACTTGTTTGCTGGGCAGCTTCATCTATTTCAGCTAAATTTTGGAACGATTACCCTTCTTCCTAAGAAAACATAGGCTGTGAGGATTGAGCAATTCAGGCCAATCTGTCTTCTTAATGTCAGTTTCAAATTTTTCACCAAGGTCGGGACCAATAGACTCACACAGATTGCGCATACTGTTGTGCAGCCTACCCAATCTGCTTTCATGCCGGACAGGAATATCCTTGAGGGGGTAGTGGTCCTTCATGAAACGCTCCATGAAATCCACACAAAAAAACTGGATGGGGTTGTTTTCAAAGTGGATTTTGAAAAAGCGTACGATAAAGTCAAATGGCCATTCCTTCAGCAGGCCTTGCGCATGAAGGGTTTTGATGAGGCTTGGCGACGCCAGGTACAATCCTTTACGCAAAAAGGGAGTGTTGAAATTAAAGTAAACGATGATATTGGGCACTATTTCCAGACACATAAAGGTCTGCGGCAAGGAGATCCAATGTCTCCTATTTTGTTCAACATTGTGGTTGACATGTTGGCAATCCTAATTGGTCGGGCAAAGGAGGCCGGTCAGGCGGGAGGCTTGGTGCCCAACCTAGTTGATGGGGGGTGTCCATTTTACAGTACACTGATGATACTATCATCTTTATGGAGCATGACCTGGCAAAAGCGAGAAATATGAAGCTTTTGCTTTGCTTATTTGAACAATTGTCTGGGTTAAAGATTAACTTTCATAAAAGCGAATTGTTCTGCTTTGGTAGAGCCAAGGAGGAACAGGAGGCTTATAGTCAATTGTTCGGATGTGAATTAGGAGCTTTACCTTTCACTTACTTAGGTATACCTATTCACTATCGTAAGCTTACAAACCGAGAGTGGAAATGCGTTGAGGATCGGTTTGAAAAGAAACTGAGTTGCTGGAAGGGCAAACTTATGTCGTATGGAGGCCGGTTAATTCTTATTAATTTGGTACTCACGAGTATGCCGATGTTCCTATTATCTTTCTTTGAGGTTCCAGTTGGGGTTAGGAAACGACTGGACTTCTACCGATCAAGATTTTTTTGGCAGAGTGATGAACTTAAGAGAAAGTATAGACTCGCCAAGTGGGATGTCATTTGTAGACCTAAGGACCAAGGGGGGTTGGGTATCGAAAATCTTGAGGTCAAGAACAGATGCCTGCTTAGTAAGTGGTTGTATAAGCTTTCGGGTCTGACTGATGCAACTTGGGCGCAGATTCTTCGTAACAAGTATCTGCAGTCCAAAACTTTGTCACAGGTGACAGTGAGACCAACTGATTCATCATTTTGGAAGGGGCTTATGAGAGTCAAGGTAACCTTCTCTAATAGAACAAAGTTTATCGTCGGTGATGGAAATGGCACACGTTTCTGGGAGGACACCTGGCTGGATGATACTGTTGGGTTTCGTAGTAATTTCAAAAAATTTCCTACGCACACGCAAGATCATGTGATGCATAGCAACGAGGGGAGAGTATTGTCTACGTACCCAACGCAGACCGACTGCGGAAGCGATGACACGACGTAGAGGAAGTAGTCGTACGTCTTCTCGATCCAACCGATCAAGCACCGAAACTACGGCACCTCCGAGTTCGAGCACACGTTCAGCTCGATGACGATCCCCGGACTCCGATCCAGCAAAGTGTCGGGGAAGAGTTTCGTCATCACGACGGCGTGGTGACGATCTTGATGAACTACAGCAGCAGGGCTTCGCCTAAACTCCGCTACAGTATTATCGAGGAATATGGTGGCAGGGGGCACCGCACACGGCTAAGGAATCGATCACGTGGATCAACTTGTGTCAACTTGTGTGTTTAGAGGTGCCCCTGCCTCCATATATAAAGGAGCCAAGGGGGGAGGGGGCGCCGGCCAAGAGGGAGAGGCGCAGGAGGAGTCCTACTCCTACCGGGAGTAGGACTCCCCCCCCCCCCCAATCCTATTCCAACTAGGATTCCCAAGGGGGAAAGAGGGAGAGGGGTGGCCGGCCACCTCTCCTAGTCCTAATAGGACTAGGGGAAGGGGGGAGGCGCGCAGCCCCCTTGGGCTGCCCCTTTCTCCTTTCCACTAAGGCCCATGATGGCCCATATGGTTCCCGGGGGGTTCCGGTAACCCTCCTGGTATTCCGGTAAAATCCCGATTTCACCCGGAACACTTCCGATATCCAAATATAGGCTTCCAATATATCAATCTTTACGTCTCGACCATTTCGAGACTCCTCGTCATGTCCGTGATCACATCCGGGACTCCGAACAACCTTCGGTACATCAAAATGCATAAACTCATAATATAACTGTCATCGTAACCTTAAGCGTGCGGACCCTACGGGTTCGAGAACAATGTAGACATGACCGAGACACGTCTCCGGTCAATAACCAATAGCGGGACCTAGATGCCCATATTGGCTCCTACATATTCTACGAAGATCTTTATCGGTCAGACCGCATAACAACATACGGTGTTCCCTTTGTCATCGGTATGTTACTTGCCCGAGATTCGATCGTCGGTATCCAATACCTAGTTCAATCTCGTTACTGGCAAGTCTCTTTACTCGTTCCGTAATACATCATCTCACAACTAACATATTAGTTGTAATGCTTGCAAGGCTTATGTGATGTGTATTACCGAGAGGGCCTAGAGATACCTCTCCGACAATCGGAGTGACAAATCCTAATCTCGAAATACGCCAACCCAACATCGACCATTGGAGACACCTGTAGTACTCCTTTATAATCACCCAGTTACGTTGTGACATTTGGTAGTACCCAAAGTGTTCCTCCGGTAAACGGGAGTTGCATAATCTCATAGTCATAGGAACATGTATAAGTCATGAAGAAAGCAATAGCAACATACTAAACGATCGGGTGCTAAGCTAATGGAATGGGTCATGTCAATCAGATCATTCTACTAATGATGTGACCTCGTTAATCAAATAACAACTCATTGTTCATGGTTAGGAAACATAACCATCTTTGATTAACGAGCTAGTCAAGTAGAGGCATACTAGTGACACTTTGTTTGTCTATGTATTCACACATGTATTATGTTTCCGGTAAATACAATTCTAGCATGCATAATAAACATTTATCATGATTATAAGGAAATAAATAATAACTTTATTATTGCCTCTAGGGCATATTTCCTTCAGTCTCCCACTTGCACTAGAGTCAATAATCTAGATTACACTGTAATGATTCTAACACCCATGGAGCTTTGGTGCTGATGATGTTTTGCTCGTGGAAGAGGCTTAGTCAACGGGTCTGCAACATTCAGATCCGTATGTATCTTGCAAATCTCTATGTCTCCCACCTGGACTAGATCCCGGATGGAGTTGAAGCGTCTCTTGATGTGTTTGGTCCTTTTGTGAAATCTGGATTCCTTTGCCAAGGCAATTGCACCAGTATTGTCACAAAAGATTTTCATTGGACCCGATGCACTAGGTATGACACCTAGATCGGATATGAACTCCTTCATCCAGACTCCTTCATTTGCTACTTCCGAAGCAGCTATGTATTCCGCTTCACATGTAGATCACGCTACGACGCTTTGTTTAGAACTGCACCAACTGACAGCTCCACCGTTTAATGTAAACACGTATCCGGTTTGCGATTTAGAATCGTCCGGATCAGTGTCAAAGCTTGCTGTTGGGTTTCGTAGTAATTTCAAAAAATTTCCTACGCGCACACAGGATCATGTGATGCATAGCAACGAGAGGAGAGTGTTGTCTACGTACCCAACACAGACCGACTGCGGAAGCGATGACACGACGTAGAGGAAGTAGTCGTACGTCTTCACGATCCAACCGATCAAGCACCGAAACTACGGCACCTCCGAGTTCGAGCACACGTTCAGCTCGATGACGATCCCCGGACTCCGATCCAGCAAAGTGTCGGGGAAGAGTTTCGTCAGCACGATGGCGTGGTGACGATCTTGATGAACTACAGCAGCAGGGCTTCGCCTAAACTCCGCTACAGTATTATCGAGGAATATGGTGGCAGGGGGCACCGCACACGGCTAAGGAATTGATCACGTGGATCAACTTGTGTCAACTTGTGTGTTTAGAGGTGCCCCTGCCTCCGTATATAAAGGAGGAGAGGAGGGGAGGCTGGCCGGCCAAGGGGGGAGGCGCAGGAGAGTCCTACTCCCTCTGGGAGTAGGATTCCCCCTCCAATCCTAGTCCAACTAGGATTCCTCGGAGGGGAAAAGAGGAGGAGGGGGCCGGCCACCTCTCCTAGTCCTAATAGGACTAGGGGAAGGGGGGGCGCGCAGCCCATCTAGGGCAGCCCCTTCTCTTTTCCACTAAGGCCCACTATGGCCCAAATAGCTCCCGGGGGGTTCCGGTAACCCTCCCGGTATTCCGGTAAAATCCCGATTTCACCCGGAACACTTCCGATATCCAAATATAGGCTTCCAATATATCAATCTTTACGTCTCGACCATTTCGAGACTCCTCGTCATGTCCGTGATCACATCCGGGACTCCGAACAACCTTCGGTACATCAAAATGCATAAACTCATAATATAACTGTCATCGTAACCTTAAGCGTGCGGACCCTACGGGTTCGAGAACAATGTAGACATGACCGAGACATGTCTCTGGTCAATAACCAATAGCGGAACCTGGATGCCCATATTGGCTCCTACATATTCTACGAAGATCTTTATCGGTCAGACCGCATAACAACATACGTTGTTCCATTTGTCATCGGTATGTTACTTGCCCGAGATTCGATCGTCGATATCCAATACCTAGTTCAATCTCATTACCGGCAAGTCTCTTTACTCGTTCCGTAATACATCATCTCACAACTAACATATTAGTTGTAATGCTTGCAAGGCTTATGTGATGTGTATTACCGAGAGGGCCCAGAGATACCTCTCCGACAATCGGAGTGACAAATCCTAATCTCGAAATACGCCAACCCAACATCGACCATTGGAGACACCTGCAGTACTCCTTTATAATCACCCAGTTACGTTGTGACGTTTGGTAGTACCCAAAGTGTTCCTCCGGTAAACGGGAGTTGCATAATCTCATAGTCATAGGAACATGTATAAGTCATGAAGAAAGCAATAGCAACATACTAAACGATCGGGTGCTAAGCTAATGGAATGGGTCATGTCAATCAGATCATTCTACTAATGATGTGACCTCGTTAATCAAATAACAACTCATTGTTTATGGTTAGGAAACATAACCATCTTTGATTAACGAGCTAGTCAAGTAGAGGCATACTAGTGACACTCTGTTTGTCTATGTATTCACACATGTATTATGTTTCCGGTTAATACAATTCTAGCATGAATAATAAACATTTATCATGAAATAAGGAAATAAATAATAACTTTATTATTGCATCTAGGGCATATTTCCTTCAGTCTCCCACTTGCACTAGAGTCAATAATCTAGTTCACATCGTCATGTGATTTAACACTAATATTCATATCTGTATATGATTAACACCCATAGTTCACATCATCATGTGACCAACACCCAAAGGGTACTAAGGTGTGATCATGTTTTGCTCGTGAAAGAAGCTTAGTCAACGGGTCTGTCACATTCAGAGCCGTATGCATTTTGCAAATATTCTATGTCTACAATGCTCTGCACGGTGCTACTCTAGCTAATTGCTCCCACTTTCAATATGTATCCAGATTGAGACTTAGAGTCATCTGGATCGGTGTGAAAACTTGCACCGAGGTAACTTTTACGACGGGCTCTTTTATCACCTCCATAATCGAGAAATATTTCCTTAGTCCTCACTAAGGATATTCTTGACCAATGTCCAGTGATCTACTCCTAGATCACTATTGTACTCCCTTGCCAAATACTGAGCAAGGTATACAATAGTTCTGGTACATAGCATAGCATACTTTATAGAACCTATGACTGAGGCATAGGGAATGACTTTTCATTTTTCTATTTTCTGCTGTGGTCGGGATTTGAGTCTTACTCAATTTCATACCTTTGCAACACAGGCAAGAGCTCTTTCTTTGACTGTTCCATTTTGAACTATTTCAAAATCTTGCCAAGGTATGTACTCATTGAAAATCTTATCAAGCGTCTTGATCTATCTCAATAGATCTTGATGCTTAATATGTAAGTAGCTTTTACTGAGGTCTTTTCCTTTTAAAGAACTCCTTTAAAACACTCCTTTATGCTTTGCAGAAAAATTCTACATCATTTCTGATCAACAATATGTCACTCACATATACTAATCAGAAAGGCTGTAGTGCTCCCACTCACTTTATTGTAAATACAGGCTTCTCAAAAAGTCTGTATAAAACCATATGCTTTGATCAACTCATCAAAGCATATATTCCAACTCCGAGAGGCTTGCACCAGTCCATAGATGGATCGCTGGAGCTTGCACATTTTGTTAGCACCTTTAGGATTGACAAAACCTTCTGGTTGCATCATATACAACTCTTCTTTAATAAATCCATTAAGGAATGCAGTTTTGTTTATCCATTTGCCAGATTTCATAAAATGCGGCAATTGCTAACATGATTCGGACAGACTTAAGCATAGATACGAGTGAGAAAATCTCATCGTAGTCAACACCTTGAACTTGTCGAAAACCTTTTGCGACAATTCTAGCTTTGTAGATAGTAACACTAATATCAGCGTCCGTCTTCCTCTTGAAGATCCATTTATTCTCAATTGCTTGCTGATCATCGGGCAAGTCAACCAAAGTCCAAACTTTGTTCTCATACATGGATCATATCTCAGATTTCATGGCCTCAAACCATTTCGCGGAATCTGGGCTCATCATCGCTTCTTCATAGTTCGTAGGTTCATCATGATCTAGTAGCATGACTTCCAGAACAGGATTACCGTACCACTCTGGCGCGGATCTTACTCTGGTTGATCTACGAGGTTTAGTAGTATCTTGTTCTGAAGTTTCATGATCATCATCATTAGCTTCCTCACTAACTGGTGTAGGTGTCACAGAAACAGTTTTCTATGATGTACTACTTTCCAATAAGGGAGCAGGTACAGTTACCTCGTCAAGTTCTACTTTCCTCCCATTCACTTCTTTCGAGAGAAACTCCTTCTCTAGAAATGATCCATTCTTAGCAACGAATGTTTTGCCTTCGGATCTGTGATAGAAGGTGTACCCAACAGTTTCCTTTGGGTATCCTATGAAGACACATTTCTCGATTTGGGTTCGAGCTTATCAGGTTGAAGCTTTTTCACATAAGCATCGCAGCCCCAAACTTTAAGAAACGACAACTTTGGTTTCTTTGCCAAACCACAGTTCATAAGGCGTCGTCTCAACGGATTTTGATGGTGCCCTATTTAACGTGAATGCGGCCGTCTCTAAAGCATATCCCCAAAATGATAGCGGTAAATCAGTATAGATCGCACCATATCTAGTAAAGTACGATTACGACGTTCGGACACACCATTACGTTGTGGTGTTCCGGGTGGCGTGAGTTGCGAAACTATTCCACAGTTTTTCAAATGTACACCAAACTCGTAACTCAAATATTCTCCTCCACGATCAGATCGTAGAAACTTTATTTTCTTGTTACGATGATTTTCAACTTCACTCTGAAATTCTTTGAACTTTTCAAATGTTTCAGACTTATGTTTCATTAAGTAAATATACCCATATCTGCTTAAATCATCTGTGAAGGTGAGAAAATAACGATATCCGCCACGAGCCTCAATATTCATCGGGCCACATACATCGGTATGTATGATTTCCAACAAATCTGTTGCTCTCTCCATAGTACCGGAGAACGGTGTTTTAGTCATCTTGCCCAAGAGGCACGGTTCGCAAGTACCAAGTGATTCATAATCAAGTGGTTCCAAAAGTCCATCGGTATGGAGTTTCTTCATGCGCTTTATACCGATATGACCTAAACGACAGTGCCACAAATAAGTTGCACTTTCATTATCGACTCTGCATCTTTTGGCTTCAACATTATGAATATGTGTATTACTACTATCGAGATTCAATAAAAATAGACCACTCTTCAAGGGTGCATGACCATAAAAGATATTACTCATATAAATAGAACAACCATTATTCTCTGATTTAAATGAATAACCGTCTCGCATTAAACAAGATCCAGATATAATGTTCATGCTCAACGCTGGCACCAAATAACAATTACTTAGGTCTAATATTAATCCCGAAGGTAGATGTAGAGGTAGCGTGCCGACTGTGATCACATCGACTTTGGAACCGTTTCCCACGCGCATCGTCACCTCGTCCTTTGCCAGTGCCCGCTTATTCTGTAGTCCCTGTTTCGAGTTGCAAATATTAGCAATAGAACCAGTATCAAATACCCAGGTGCTACTGCGAGCTCTAGTAAGGTACACATCAATAACATGTATATCACATATACCTTTGTTCACCTTGCCATCCTTCTTATCCGCCAAATACTTGGGGCAGTTCCGCTTCCAGTGACCAGTCTGCTTGCAGTAGAAGCACTCAGTTTCAGGCTTAGGTCCAGATTTAGGTTTCTTCTCTTGAGCAGCAACTTGCTTGCCGTTCTTCTTGAAGTTCCCCTTTTTCTTCCCTTTGCCCTTTTTCTTGAAACTAGTGGTCTTGTTAACCATCAACACTTGATGCTCCTTCTTGATTTCTACCTCCGCAGCTTTCAGCATTGCGAAGAGCTCGGGAATAGTCTTGTTCATCCCTTGCATATTATAGTTCATTACGAAGCTCTTGTAGCTTGGTGGCAGTGATTGGAGAATTCTGTCGATGACGCAATCATCCGGAAGATTAACTCCCAATTGAATCAGGTGATTATTATACCCAGACATTTTGAGTATATGCTCACTGACAGAACTGTTCTCCTCCATCTTGCAGCTATAGAACTTATTGGAGACTTCATATCTCTCAATCCGGGCATTTGCTTGAAATATTAACTTCAACTCCAGGAACATCTCATATGGTCCATGACGTTCAAAACGTCTTTGAAGTCCCGATTCTAAGCCGTTTAAGCATGGTGCACTAAACTATCAAGTAGTCATCATATTGAGCTAGCCAAACGTTCATAACGTCTGCATCTGCTCCTGCAATAGGTCTGTCACCTAGCGGTGCATCAAGGACATAATTCTTCTGTGCAGCAATGAGGATAAACCTCAGATCACGGATCCAATCTGCATCATTGCTACTAACATTTTTCAACACAATTTTTCTCTAGTAACATATCAAAATAAACACAGGGAAGCAACAACGCGAGCTATTGATCTATAACATAATTTGCAAAATACTATCAGGACTAAGTTCATGATAAATTTTAAGTTCAATTAATCATATTACTAAAGAACTCCCACTTAGATAGACATCCCTCTAATCCTCTAAGTGATCACGTGATCCAAATCAACTAAACCATGTCCGATCATCACGTGAGATGGAGTAGTTTCATCGGTGAACATCATTATGTTGATCATATCTACTATATGATTCACGCTCGACCTTTCGGTCTCCGTGTTCCGAGGCCATATCTGCATATGCTAGGCTCTTCAAGTTTAACCTGAGTATTCTGCGTGTGCAAAACTGGCTTGCACCCGTTGTAGATGGACGTAGAGCTTATCACACCCGATCATCACGTGGTGTCTGGGCACGACGAACTTTGGCAACGGTGCATACTCAGGGAGAACACTTCTTGATAATTTAGTGAGAGATCATCTTATAATGCTACCGTCAATCAAAGCAAGATAAGATGCATAAAAAGATAAACATCACATGCAATCAATATAAGTGATATGATATGGCCATCATCATCTTGTGCTTGTGATCTCCATCTCCAGAAGCACCGTCATGATCACCATCGTCACCGGCGCGACACCTTGATCTCCATCGTAGCATCGTTGTCGTCTTGCCAATCTTATGCTTTCACGACTATTACTACCGTTTAGTAATAAAGTAAAACATTACATCGCGATTGCATTGCATACAATAAAGCGACAACCATATGGCTCCTGCCAGTTGCCGATAACTCGGTTACAAAACAAAGTGTGCAAGCTCCAGCGATCCATTTATGGACTGGTGCAAGCCTCTCGGAGTTGGAATAAACGTTTTGATAGTGTGATCAAAGCATTTGGTTTTATACAGACTTTCGGAGAAGCCTGTATTTACAAGAAAGTGAGTGGGAGCTCTGTAGCATTTCTGATATTATATGTGGATGACATATTACTGATTGGAAATGATATAGAATTTCTGGATAGCATAAAGGGATACTTGAATAAAAGTTTTTCAATGAAAGACCTCGGTGAAGCTGCTTACATATTAGGCATTAAGATCTATAGAGATAGATCAAAACGCTTAATTGGACTTTCACAAAGCACATACCTTGACAAAATTTTGAAGAAGTTCAAAATGGATCAAGCAAAGAAAGGGTTCTTGCCTGTGTTACAAGGTGTGAAATTGAGTAAGACTCAATGCCCGACCACTGCAGAAGATAGAGAGAATATGAAAGATGTTCCCTATGCATCAGCCATAGCTCTATCATGTATGCAATGCTGTGTACCAGACCTGATGTGCGCCTTGCTATAAGTTTAGCAGGGAGGTACCAAAGTAATCCAGGAGTGGATCACTGGACAGCGGTCAAGAACATCCTGAAATACCTGAAAAGGACTAAGGATATGTTTCTCGTATATGGAGGTCGTCTCGTCCAACAATACCGCCGAACCAAAATATGACATGCTGGTAGGCAGTATGACTTGTATCGTCCACAACTCACTTGTGTTCTACTCGTGCATATAACATCAACATCAATAACCTGGCTCTGATACCACTGTTGGGTTTCGTAGTAATTTCAAAAAATTTCCTACGCGCACACAGGATCATGTGATGCATAGCAACGAGAGGAGAGTGTTGTCTACGTACCCAACGCAGACCGACTGCGGAAGCAATGACACGACGTAGAGGAAGTAGTCGTACGTCTTCACGATCCAACCGATCAAGCACCGAAACTACGGCACCTCCGAGTTCGAGCACACGTTCAGCTCGATGACGATCCCCGGACTCCGATCCAGCAAAGTGTCGGGGAAGAGTTTCGTCAGCACGACGGCGTGGTGACGATCTTGATGAACTATAGCAGCAGGGCTTCGCCTAAACTCCGCTACAGTATTATCGAGGAATATGGTGGCAGGGGGCACCGCACACGGCTAAGGAATTGATCACGTGGATCAACTTGTGTCAACTTGTGTGTTTAGAGGTGCCCCTGCCTCCGTATATAAAGGAGGAGAGGAGGGGAGGCTGGCCGGCCAAGTGGGGAGGCGCAGGAGAGTCCTACTCCCTCTGGGAGTAGGATTCCCCCTCCAATCCTAGTCCAACTAGGATTCCTCGGAGGGGAAAAGAGGAGGAGGGGGCCGGCCACCTCTCCTAGTCCTAATAGGACTAGGGGAAGGGGGGGGGGCGCGCAGCCCATCTAGGGCAGCCCCTTCTCTTTTCCACTAAGGCCCACTATGGCCCAAATAGCTCCCGGGGGGTTCCGGTAACCCTCCCGGTATTCACACATGTATTATGTTTCCGGTAAATACAATTCTAGCATGAATAATAAACATTTATCATGATTATAAGGAAATAAATAATAACTTTATTATTGCCTCTAGGGCATATTTCCTTCAGATACACCTTTAGCAATTCAGTACCCAACCTTGTATCGAATTGTCCAGCGACGTAATGCGCTAGTTGCAATGGTTATGCAGTCCATTCCCCTTAATATTCAGTTTCAGCGGGTGCTTGTTGGTGAGAGATGGGTAGCCTGGCTCCATCTGGTGCGTAGACTGATGGAAGTTCAGCTAGCGCAACAGCCCGATCAGCTAAGTTGGAAGCTTACTAGGAACGGACAATTTACTGTCAAGTCGATGTACACCGATGTCATCAATTCCATGGTCATTCCTAGTACCAGACATGTTTGGAAAGTAAAAGTGCCTTTGAAAATTAAAGTGTTTATGTGGTTTGTCCATAAACAGGTAATTTTAACAAAAGACAACTTGGTCAAGCGCAATTGGACTGGATCTACTAGGTGTAGCTTCTGTGATCAGGACGAGACCATTAAGCATCTCTTCCTTGATTGTCCTTTGGTGAGAATTTTGTGACGCACTGTGCAAATTGCTTTTAACATTACTCCTCCGAGTACAGTCGGGTCGTTATTTGGAACGTGGCTGGATGGGATAGAGTCAGAAACAGCTAGACATATTCGTGTAGGAGTGTATGCGTTGTTATGGGCAATTTAGAACTGCAGAAATGATTTGGTCTTTAACATAATAACTACTATTCATTTTTTGCAGGTTTTATTCCGTGCTACGGCGCTGATCCGTATGTGGTCCTTACTCACTCCGACGGAGGCCAGGGAGCGTTTGGTTACTGGATCTGTCCGGTGGGAGATGGTAGCGCGGGATATTTTCAACCGGTTTGATGGGCGGTCATGTAATAGGATAGGCTATTAGTGGTCCTATCTTTTCTTTTACCAGCCGGTTGTGGCCATTGTGGTTTATCTTGGCTTAGCTGCGATGCTCTTGGTGAGCTCGCCTTTACTTTGTTCAAGACTTTACGACTCTGTTGAACCTATTTTTATTTATTGAGGTGGTCGTATGCATCGTTCTGATGCAGAGGCCGGGGAGCTCCCCTTTTTGAAAAAAATGGAGTCCCTGGCCATTAGTCCCCGCGAGACGGCGTTGTTGTACGCATATGCGCTGCTGACCCCGTCCGCCGCCATGGAGGAGCGCTGGAGCGTGGTGCGCGTGGGCCGTGGCGGTGCTGGTGGTGGCCAGCGCGCTGGGCGTGTCCGGCAGGGCGGACATGCCGCAGCCCACCGCTGTCGGAGACGGCGCAGAGCTGATGCAGGGACGCCGGCGTGCCGGAGAAGACCTCCGGCGTGGTGGACGAGATGAGGTTTCCTCGGCGCTGGCGTCGACGCCAACGGGTTCCCTGGAGCAAAGCCATCCTCTACTGGCAGCGCACAGGCTTCCATTTCTCCAGCCCGAAAAAAACTCTATGAACGGTACGTGCATGATCCATCCATTCGTCCAACCATTAATCCCTTTTGATTGCAGGGGGCATTGTACTGATTTTTCTCCTTTGATTACAGTTGCAGGAAAGTGAGCCCACGAGCCCACGACCAGGAGGCAGGAGCTAGGCGACGGTGGACCGGAGATTTTCTCTTTGTTAGATCCGTCTCTCTCCCTCCATAATTTTCTATGTCTCCTATGTGTTAACTTTCTCTCTGTTAATTCTTGATGAAGAATCAAACAGATTGTGAATTCAAGACTATGAATGAGTGCAACGGGTTCAGTAGGTATGTGTGAGTATATCCTACAACTTCTTCCAATCTATGTAATCGAGCTATCCACCAGTTGCGTAATAACAATCTATGGCAAAATATTTGAATAGTTCATAGCAGTAGAAAGTTTATTACAAAGGGTGGTAACCTCACCATCTCACAACGTAGAGGTCATATCAATAAATTATTCATCTTTTATCTTTTCAATCAAATACAAAGTTGGCTACCTATAACCACTTCTTATCCTCTCAACACGTCAAAAAATGGCTATTCCTAGCCGTCAGTTCGGGATACCCACGGCCGCTTAAATCTATCCGGCACAAATATTCATATACCAATTATCGCCTTAAAAATACATAACAGTCCCGCAACAACACGCGAGGTATCATCTAGTTTCCAACAATGTTCGTTCCGGCTAACTTTAATTCCTGAGTCCACTACTGATCATGCAAGGGGGGCAGAAGAGCCCTAGGCGACGGGAGGGGGGAAGGAGGATGTCAGGGGAAGCGAAGGAGGGAGCGGCCTGAAGGGGATCGGGTCGCCCAACTTCTAAGTCCACCGACCAGTTGTCTCGCAGTCCCTGTCAAAAATGAAAAACTACTGCTGTCAGTCGCAGCAGGAAGTCTGACGGATGAATGGTTCAGCGGCGCCTTTTTTGTTCAAACAAGGTCAACGATATACTACTTGTTCCCCAAACTAAACGATATGGTTTTTTTTTGTCACGGACGCTCGGGGCCTGATTCCACACGTTGGCGGCTCGGCTGTGCGTGATTCTGATCAAAAAATGCGCTCTGGAGCTGGTGGCATTGACGGTGTCCGCACGCACGTTGAGCAGGGAGTATCTAGAACTCATCTAGATGAGATATAGTTTGGTCTCATTCATTTTAAAAATAAGAACAGATACAACCCACGCCAGCACACACGCATCTTATAGCATCACATCTAATGGTTATAAAAGGTGAATGAGATCAAAGTATATCTCATCTAGATGAGTTCTAGCAAAACTGCGTTGAGCACCCCTGCCTTTTTGCCTCCTTTTTTTTCAGGGAAGTTACCGTGCTTGAGTTGAGGAGTAGGTGTGGACTTGACACAACGACGACGAGGCGGTGGTCGTGGCCACCCTCTTCTCCTTCGCTTCCGACACAGCGGCGCGCCATCAGCTTCTCCTACTCCGTCTGTTTCAAAATAAATGTCTTAACTTTGTACTAGCTTTAGTACAAAGTTATTTTAAGATTAAGACATTTATTTTAGGACGGAGGGAGTACTAGATTATCTTGGGATTTTTTAAATAACTCTTGGCATGTGGTCTTATTTTTTACGGGAAAACTCGTGGCATGTGTTTTTCTGGCTTTGGGGTGCATCGTTGCGGCACAATAACTTCCGGCCGTCTGCATGGCCGGCCACACGCACGGACGCGATCCATCCATCTATCTACATCTACCCACGCTCTGCTCTGCGGCGTGCACCTTGTCCTTGTGTGCGTGCGCCTCGGTCGCATTATTGAGGCGTCGTTGCATGCATGCATGAATCCGTCCTTCGTCGGGTCTGTCCACGGGATGGACGCATCTTGTCCGTCTCGACCGCGTCGACCAGGGCATGTGCGCGCGCGCGCGCGTTCCACCATACACGACACACACGCCACGCACGTGGGTGTCTTCTTTATTCTTCATAACTTCTTTTTTTCTTTTGCTTAATCTTCAAATCAGTGGTGATGCAAAATGAGTATGAGTATGTGCGCGCGGCAGTGAGACCTACTCACCAAGATGTATATGCACTCACCCAAGAACGCACACACAAAACAATTCTACTCCATGATCGTTTTCTTCTAGAGACCTGGTCCGACAGGTTTTGAGATTGACAAAGTCATCATAGACGCTTTGGTATGGGTACTTCGCCTCTCACCGAAAGAATATTTCATCTCTCTGAGACACCCAAGCGTCAAATATGAGGTTTGGTCCCCGATGGACAGACTAGGATATCACTGTTCTCCTAACATCTAATCGCGGGTTGGTTATCACACATATGTGCAACTGCACATTCTAGCAACATAAAAAATAGCGGCCCCACCTAATTTCCCCATACTATTTTCTTTCCGCTTCCCTTAACTTTCTCTTGGATTTTTGAGGGTTTCAGATTTCGAAAAAAAAAACTAAAAAGTTTTGACAATTTTAACTTTCTTAGAAAAAAATATGGTATAGTCGCAGACGCTCCGATCATGGACGCACTCTCATCCCTGTGAATACACTTATTTATTTATTTTGGACTTCAGGAAAATCTTTCCATGTCTTGCTTGAGAAAAATGAACTTGGTGGAGGATGACTGCAAGGCACTTCTCTGGTGGTTTTAGCAGGGCACTTTACAAGCTACTCCCTCCGTTTCAAAATAAATAGGGACATTTGGTTTTATGCCCCTAGTTGTGTCCCACTTGACAGGATTGTCCCTAATTTCCAAAAGCCAGCGGTTCTGTCCAACCCACTTTGGTCGTCTTGTGCTTTTGCCCTTTGACCGTCACTTTGAAACTTCATAACTAATTCATACTAAATCAGAAAAATGCAAATAAGATACCAAAATGTTCGTAAAAACATCACCTATATGTCAATGTCACTTGCATTCATGACAAAAGTGTTGGTAAGTGCCCTTCCAAGTTTTACTCTTATCACATGACCATGAATAGTAAAATCTTAAAAGGTTCAAAAAATCCAAAAAAATTGGTGTCAGAGAATGACAAATATTTTAAGTGCTTGCCAAGTTTCATCAGGGAATGACATTTGTGGAAGTCATGGCAAAAAAACAATCTATTTAGGGCAAATGTCATTCCCCGATGAAACTTGGCAAGCACTGAAAACATTTGTCATTCTTTGACACCAAATTTTTTTGAACTTTTTAAGATTTTATTGTTCATGGTGGTGTGATAAGAGCTAAAAATTGGATGGGCACTTACCAACACTTTTGTCATGAATGCAAGTGACATTGACATACATGTGATGTTTTTCCGAATATTTTGGTATCTTATTTGCATTTTTTTGATTTAGTTTGAATTAGTTATGAAGTTTTCAAAGTGACAGTCAAACGGTCAAAGGGCAAAAGCACAAGACCATGAAAGTGGGTTGGACAGAACCGCTGGCTTTTGGAAATTAGGGATAATCATGTCGAGTGGGACACAACTAGGGGCATAAAACCAATTATCCCAAATAAATAACTCAACTTTGTACTAACTTTATAGTAGCATGGTAGTCGCCCGTTTTTTTTGCGGGGTTAAAAGGGATTTCATTACTCAACGCATGATGAGTTCGTTCCTACAAAGCAGAGGAACATCTGCAGGCCCAGAGCGCAACCATACTGCAGTCCGGCACTCCGAGCGTCCGAAGCCAGCAAGGGTATGACTGACAACGTTCTGGTTCCTACTTACATGAGCAATAGAGTTATCCCTTTCACCAAAGAGCCTTCTAATTTCCTGAACTAACATCATATGAGGTGATCTGCCAAGAGTGGGCGACTTGATCAACCTGACTGCATCCATGCAATCCATCTCGATGTCCACTGGGAGAGTAGACCACTGAAGAGCAAGGTTCAAACCCTCATGGCATGCCAAAAGCTCAGCTTGAAGAGGTCCGGAGCAGTGTCGTATGGACCGGCAAGCGGAGAAGACGATGTTGCCGTCGTTGTCGCGAAGGATCATGCCGGCTCCCGCCAGGCCACCATCAGTCTCGACGAACGATCCGTCCACATTCAGCTTGACACGTCCGGCCGACGGGAGAGACCACTGGGTAATGGTGGTATGCTGCACTGGCGGGTGTATGCTTGAAGAACTGTAACCAACAGGCAGAAGCACCATTTTACCTTTGATTAAATCGGCTGTAGGGAATTGTTGGATGCAACGAAGGGAGTCCACATAACTGAGAAGGAAGCGGCGTGATGCTTCAATTGGAGGTGGTGATTTGTGGTGGACAATCTCGTTTCTTACATGCCAGCTCCGCCATAACACCATCAGCACTCGCATGCGCTCCTCTTCATTGAGCTCATACAGCAGATCAAAAAGCCACTCGGACCCCGTGTTCCTCAGCGTAGCTAGGTTCGGCAGAGGCCACTGCTCCGCCATGGCGTTCCACAATGCGACAGCCAACGGACACCTGCAGAATGTGTGAAACGTGTCCTCCGGTTCCATTGCACATAGCGTACAAAGGTTAGATACCTCGAGCTTCCGTGACTGTTTGTTCATCCAAGTCGCAAGTGAGTTTGAAGCTAGCCGCCACGCAAAGATACGCACCTTTGGTAGAGCAGGGCACCTCCATATAAGTGCCCAAACGGCACGTCGACCGTCTGGTGCCCTGCTCGCAGCGACTGTATTATGACGATGAGACTCGTCGATAGCAAGGCGGTAGGCACTCCGGACCGAGAATGAATCGGAGCGCTCCGGCGCCCAAGCGATGATGTCATTGCCCATGCGGGGCACCACCTTGATCTTCATGATTTCCGCGGCGTCGACCGACATAAAATGTTGGTTGAGCAGCTGCACATTCCAATTCCCACGCCCATCGAGGAGCTCGCTAACACGCCGAAGGCGACAACGCCCCTGCGGTGATATGGGTAGTCTCGCGAGCGGGTGTGGGATCCATTGGTCTCTCCAAATACGAACCGAAGCCCCATCACCAATGCGCCAGATTAAGCCTTTCTTGAGCAGCTCAAGACCGTGGACTATGGACTGCCACGTCTGGGAAGAATTTCCCGAGAAGACAATGTCTTCTAGTTGTCCCTCCGGGTAATACCTGGCTTTAAGTACCTGCGCGCATAAACTCCCAGGATTAGCAATAAGACGCCATGCCTGTCTTGCTAGAAGTGCCTGGTTGAAGAGCCTAAAATCGCGGAACCCAACACCACCTTGAGACTTTGGTTTAAGTAGTGTGTCCCAAGCTCGCCAGTGTGTCTTCCTCTTCCTCTCCCTGGCACCCCACCAAAAGTTGCGCACCATGCGAGTTAGATCATCACACACACTACGGGGTAGCCGGAAGACTCCCATAAGATAGGTGGGGAGCGATTGTGCAACCGCCTTGATGAGAATTTATTTGCCCCCTTGCGACACTGCTTCTCCCCACTGCAAAATACGCTTGGTAAGTTGTTCTTGTAGGTGATTAAACTTTCCCTTTGACATTCTTCCAGATGGGGTGGGGAGACCGAGGTACTTCTCTTCAAAACCCACCATCTGAACCTGTAACGTTTCCATAACTGCTTGTTTGTTGTCCTCCCTGCATCTTGGGCCAAACAAAATAGAGCACTTCGCTGGATTGATGAACTGCCCTGTGGCATGCTCGTAGATAGCCAGCGCATCTCCCACCTGCACCGCTTCCTCCTGAGAAGCACGGAAGAACAGAAGGGTATCATCTGCAAAAAGTAGGTGCGAGATGCCTGGAGCCCGCGGGCACACATGTACTGGCGAGATCTTTCATTGTGCAACCTTCTGTTTCAGAATAGCATCAAGTCCATCAGCCACAAACAAAAACAAAAACGGGGATAGAGGGTCACCCTGTCGAAGGCCACGGGATGGTGCGAACGAGTCTGAGAGAGCTCCATTTAGTTTAACATTGTATCTCACCGAGGTAACACACGCCATGATCCATTGTATCCACCGGTGATGAAAGCCCAACTGTTGCATCATTCGCTTTAGGAATTGCCAATCTACCCTGTCATACGTCTTTGATAAGTCCAGCTTGTATGCACAAAAGTTGTTCTGCTGACTCCTTTCCTGTTTGATAGTGTGCATACACTCAAAGGCTATAAAAGCATTATCTGTGATTAGTCTACCTGGCACAAAGGCACTCTGTTCAGGGGCCACAATATCGTCAAGGAAGGGTCTCAGACGGTTTACCAGGCACTTGGAGATGACTTTGTAAATTACATTGCACAGGCTGATCGGTCTGAACTCATTTAGCCTCTTAGGCTCTGCAACCTTTGGAATAAGCACAATGGTAGTAGAGTTTACCTCGTCCGGCATATGTCCTGTCTCAAAAAACCTCCTGACAGCCGCCATTACATCTTCCTTCATTAGGGCCCAATTCCGCTGAAAAAACCTTGCTGGAAACCCATCTGGACCGGGGGCCTTCAGAGGTCCAATTTGAAAGAGGGCATCACCTATTTCCTTATCAGTGAATGGGGCACACAGAGAAGCATTCATGTCATCTGATATCTTGGACTGGAAAAGGTTCACTACCTCCTCCGGATCCACGTTACGGTCAGCTGTAAATAACTCCATGAAATAAGAGCGAGCCATGTCCATCATCACATTTTTGTTGGTTTGCCAAACATTATTTGCGTCCATCAATCCACGTATTGCATTTTTTCTGGCCCGCCACACCGCTTTCCTATGAAAAAACTTTGTGTTCCGATCCCCCTCTTTAAGCCAAGCGATGCGTGAGCGCTGAAGCCACATCATCTCCTCTCTGAACAAAAGTTCATTCATTTCATCCATTTGCTTCCTAATTTCTGCCCTGTCCGCGTTCATGTGCATTAGCTCCTCCAATCTGGATCTTGATTTCTCAAGTTGTCTTGTGACATTCCCAAATTTTTGGTTGCTCCAAGTATGTAACTTGCCCATCACCTGGCCGAGAGCCTTTTGCACATCACTTAAATTTTGTTTGGGTCCTGCTGCACTCCATGCCTCGGCCACTACCTCGTCAAGGCCCTGATCACGTTCCCACATTAGTTCATAGCGGCGACATCGAGCTGGCCGAGGGGCCGTGTCTGGTGTACAAGAGATCAACAACGGACAGTGATCTGACGCCGGCGAGATCAGGTGACGCACAACCGCATCAGTGAAAAGATCTCGCCACGAATTGGTAGCCACTACTCGGTCTAATCTCACCTGGACATTGGCCCTTCCAGCACGTCTGTTATCATATGTAAAGGGGTATCCCGTGAAACCCAGATCGATCAGCCCACAAGTCTCCAAAGCATCTCTGAATATCAACATCTGTCCCGATGCCCTTGGTGTTTCTGACATGTGCTCTTAGTCCCACATAGCTTCATTAAAATCACCGACTATCATCCAAGGGAGAGCGTTTTGGCTAGACAGCCTCCGCAACGAGTCCCACATTAAGTGTCTGTTCTCTACTCGCGGCTCGCTGTACACAAAGGTGATGCGCCACCAATGATCCCTGGAAGACGACCGCACATGAACATCAATCCATCTACTATTTGCTTCCTGAACATCCACTGATACAGACTCGTGCCAGAATAACGCAAGACCACCACTACGCCCATCACTGCTGACACCTTCAAAGCCAGCCAAGCCAAGACGATTACGAAGACGATAAACCTTTTCTTTCGGTTGTCTAGTTTCACATAGAAAGACCAATTTCGGGGAGTGAGTACCCACGAGGGCTACCAGATCACGAACAGTACTGGCTCCACCAATCCCCCGGCAATTCCACGACAAACAATTCATTGCGCCTGCTGGCTCCACACGTATGTTTTGTGCCACATCGGCCGCCTCCGTCGACTTCAGTCTGGACGCTGTATGGCTTGTAGATCCCCTGTCAGCTGGTTTCGCGTGGGTAGCTTCCTTGCCGGCTGCCCCTTTGTCACCCGCACCAGCATCCAGGTTCACTAAGGGAGCCATCGGCTGGATCATCCCAGAACTCACCAGTGTTTCTGTTATAGGTTGCCTTGAAGCCAGACTTCGCGTACTCACCGGCGGCCCAGATCGATCTGGAGGTTCACGAGCACGCCACTTTGGGTGGCCAGCATCCGCAGCTTTGGGACGTGCATGGTAGATCGTATCCCCAATGTTTCCCAATCCACAGGAAGGTCACTATCTGGTTGAGAGATCCAACTTCTGCGTACATCACTTTCCCGTGAAGAACACCTCAAGCTCGAGGAACTGGCGGACGAGGCCGCAACGGCAGTCGAGGCCGCACAGGCGGACGGAGCCGCAACAAGGCCGCCCCAGGGATGGTCTCCCCGTGCGGAACTAGCGCCATCCACGCGCGGCGATGGGCGTGTGGCCACGTTTTCGCCAAACCCTAGCGTACCGGTTCGACATAGGGCGCTCATGAATCTAGCATGGTAGTCGCCCGTTGCTATGGAATAAAAAGAAAGACACTGACACATACGTATATTAGCGCTGATCACATGGTAAATCTCTACTTCTAATGGACGAATTGGTTGAATAGTCCCCCCCACTTTCAACCGGTTTATTTTCAACCGGTTTTTCTTCGTCCCACCTTCCACCAGCCCCTCCCACCGGTTTTTCTCTTTTCTCGTCTGATCGGCAATACCCAACGTATTTATGGTAATCAATCATAATTAATCCACGTATAGTAATAAATCAATCCAGGTATGGTAAGGTCATAACTCAGGAAATTTTGAATATGGCAATTATATGGTAATAAATTTAAATTACCCCAAAGGCTATCAATCCAGATATGTTAAGGCCATAACTCGAGAAATATCGAATATGGTAATAAATTTAAATTACCACCAGGTATGGTAAGGCTATCCACGTATAGTAATAAATCATATAGTAATAAATCATAATTAATCCACGTATAGTAATAAATCAATCCAGGTATGGTAAGGTCATAACTCAGGAAATTTTGAATATGGTAATAAATTTAAATTACCCCAAAGGCTATCAATCCAGGTATGGTAAGGCCATAACTCGGGAAATATCGAATATGGTAATAAATTTAAATTACCACTAGGTATGGTAAGGCTATCCACGTATAGTAATAAATCATATAGTAATAAATCATAATTAATCCACGTATAGTAATAAATCAATCCAGGTATGGTAAGGTCATAACTCAGGAAATTTTGAATATGGTAATTATATGGTAATAAATTTAAATTACCCCAAAGGCTATCAATCCAGGTATGGTAAGGCCATAACTCGGGAAATATCGAATATGGTAATAAATTTAAATTACCACCAGGTATGGTAAGGCTATCGATCCAGGTATGGCACGCCCTCACCTGATCACCTATCACAATCTCCAGCCCCACGCACGCACCAAAGAACCCACCCGGCACCAAACGCAGCTCCTCTCGACCCCCTCGAGTAAACGCCGCCACCGTCGTGCGATCTTCCTGACATAGACGCCGTCGCCGCCTCCTTCCCACCTACGGCGTCGCCCACATCCATGGTGACGGCGCTCGCGTCCTACACTGACCCTCCGCCTCATATAGGTTGGTCATTGATGGAGTGGGATGTGCCGCTGCGGTTTGGGGAGGCGCAATCATGATCTGGTTAGGATCTCAGTGTGGACTCGTTCTCTACGATGAAGGATGGCGTTGCCTCCCTGGCAAATGGGATCGGAGGAAGGGGCTCTACGTCGTGAATGTCGGCGAGGCAGCGGCCGAAGGCGAGCCCGACGGTGAGCACGGGTGTTCGTCCCATGAAATAGGCGGCCATGGAGGGCGGATCTGAGGCCACCCCAATCGCCGGTGGCCCTTCCTCCCATCGCTCATCGCCTCCATTCTCTCTCTCCTCTAAATCTTTGTCGCCCCTGCCTGATTCTGGCCGACGCCATCCGGCTCTCGCATCGACCAGCACCAGCACGGCTGCGGACGAGGCGCAACCGCAGATGCCGCCGCCGCCATCCTCATCCACCTCCTCCACCATAGTGCCAGTGATCCAAAAATCATAGGCCCTGGATATAGCTCTAGAAGACGTATGCGGCTTGCGCATCGAGCTTGGTCGTCTCGAGCATGGAGATAGGCGAGTTGTAGACCAAGAGCTGGTACAGAGATAGGCGAGTTGTAGACAAGAGCTGGTGGGCAGCAAGAAACGCATGCACACCAAAGAACAAATCTGAGTCACATGCCTACTTCTATTGGTTTCTACAAAGAGCGGCTAGCTTAGATCTTAGACCAGTCGGTCACTGCCGAGGTCGACAAGGTGATCTTACAGCACCGCCGTGGGGATTTCTCATGATTTTATGTAGGCAAGCCGCAAGCGGTGGTGGTGATTGGCTGGGTGGTGTCGCTGCCTTGGGAAGAGACGAAGTGATGGTAAAAGTAAGCAGGATCCGATGATTCTTCCGTGGGGATAGCCAAAGTCAAGATGTCGACTACAGACTCGTCGCAGACTTGCAGTGAACCTGGATGCGGCAAGCCTGATTTGTGGATCGATGGCGGGTCTTGACTTTGTTAGGCCGGGATTGGATGATTGCGGAGGGTGGTGTGCTTGATTGGGTTCCCATGGAAGAATGTGGCCTCCTCGTGGATCTGGTCATGCCCATCCTAGAGAACATTGTGTCCCTAGCTCCCTCGAGGAGCAAGGACAGTGCAAGCGGCAGCAGGGGGTAGGGGTAGATGTGGGGAGGGATGTCGGCGGCTGCTCGAGGTCATCATGATGAAACCCTTGACGTCCCATCTTTATCAATGGAAGTGGAAGAGCACAAAGTCGAGATTGGATAGGAGTTTGAGTTCTTTTTGGCACCGATCGGTTCCCCACTTTAGAGATGTATTTTTTTGCATGCGAGCAAACAGTGGGTTGATTCTAAAAGGGATAGGCACTTTTCAACAGAAGTGCATGACGGACCAAAAATATGACCTCATTTTATTTGTTTGATAGATATCGTATTATTCGTTGTTGTTCGTTCGGTAAAATTTCCTAATATTTGATTGTTGTGTTTCTAATTAGAGCACCCTATAATCACCCAATATGAGGGGATGATAAATGAAAGATACTGATTATAAATTTTAAAGAGCCCATGGCAACGCACGTGCGTTATACTAGTCTATTCAGTGAACCAGTGCAGAGTGGGACAAGCTACGTGAGATTTTCAACCATCGACAGACAAACTTCACTGTATTTTTTATCGTCAAATATGAGGTTTAATCTCCCCCATCCCAGCACTTCACCTACAGTTATTTTTATATACTCTCACTCCAGCGTCGATGCATCGTTGCTCCTCCATGCCTCCGTCATTCGTCAATCCACACCAGCCTCCCTTTCTTTTAGCATATCTTTTTATTGTTTGAGCAAATTTTGAGCGTATCCACAACAGCCCCACGACCGTGTCCAAGCCCGCCATGGCGAGGCAATTTAGGGTCAAGGCCCACTAAGCCGCTCGGACATCATGTTCAAATGTTCGAGGCATTGTTCTTCCATTTCATGCGTTTTGTTGCATGCGTATCTGATGCAAAAAAATCTCTTTTCTTTCTTTCTTTTTAAAAATCATGCTTTTTTTAATTGGCATCCATTTCATGCTTGGCCTCAACATGCACCACCTCTTCATGACTTCATCTCCACAAACAAATTGGTGGAATTTTATTGGTGTAACTTGTTTTGTAGTAGTGATAATGCTTTTTTTTGGACAATTGCACTCGAGCCCCTATTTGGGTCACACCCATTTTACTTGTCCCTAAATTCAGAAAATCCTCATTTCTGCCCAAGCTCATTTGCTCTTCTTATGCTTTTGTCCTTTGACCGTTTGACTGTCACTTTGAAAACTTCATAACCAATTCATATTAACTCAGCAAAATGCAAATAAGGTATCAAATGGTTTGGAAAAAGACCAACTATATGTGCATGTCATTTGCATTCATGACGAAAGTGTTGTTAATGCGGAGTATCTCAACTCGAACCTATATGAGCTTAGGTGAACAGTAAAATGCAAAAGTATAAAAAATATAAATTGTTTTCGCAAAGTTCAATCATGGAAAAACATTTTTGGATATTATGTCAAAAAACAAAATTGAGTGCTAATTTTGTGTTTTCGCCAAGACTTCCACGCATGTCATTTCCAGAGAAAACTTTGCAAGCAATCAAAACCTTTGCGAGTGTTTACCACAAAAAAACTTCATTTAAAGAAGTCAATGTTTTAGAATTTTACTCTTCATGCTGAGATTATATGAGCTTGAGCTGAGATGGCGACTTTCAAACACTTTTGTCATCAATGCAAGTGACATGCACATGTAGGTGTTGTTTTTTATGAACATTTTGATATCGTATTTGCATTTTTTTGAATTAATTTGAACTGGTTATGAAGTTTTCAAAGTCACGGTCAAACTGTCAAACGGCAAAAGTATAAGAGGAGCAAATATGCTTGGGCAGAAACGAGGGTTTTTTGAATTTAGGGGCAAATCAAATGGGTGTGACCTAACTAGGGGTTCAAACGTAATTGTCACTTTTATTTACATTGGCTAAAGCTTGGTTGTTAGAGATGATATATCCTAGAGAAAAAGCGACTGACGGACAACGCTTTGTACCTAGGACTATTACGGCAATTCACTTTGGCACATCGGAGTATATGCTCCTGCCACTGGCAAAAAACATTTCAAAATGTTAAAATATTCTGAACAAAAAATTAGCATGTACTCAGCATTCTATGTGCGCACGCCAAGTTTCCGGAAGTACTGACTTTTTTATGGCCTGTGTGAAAAAGACAATAAAGCGTCTCTTGAAAAGCTCTTTTTAGCATCGGATTTTGTCTTTTTCACATGAACACAAAAGTTGTCAGTTTTTCGTAAAACGACTTTCTGAGCACGTAGAATGTAGATATGTATGCGCGAAACTGTTATGACTACTTTTATGCTACTGGATACAACCATAATTGAAAAAGGCGCACCTAAGCAAGCGCTTAAGCGGACCTAGGCTTTAGGCGTTGGCAAAATGCATTGCGCATAACTACGCTTAATTTGTGCATATCTGTGTATAAACATGTGTTTTGGTCAGTAAAGCGCAAGGCGATGGCAAAACGCACAATTAACGCCCAGCGCATTGCGCATAACTACGCTTAATTTGTGCATAACTGTGCATAAACATGTGCTTTGGTCAGTAAAGCGCAAGGCGATGGCAAAACGCACAATTAACGCCTAGCGCTTTTTTGAACTATGGATACAACTATATATAATGCTTCATTTATGTGAATACAACTCTAGGTAAGGAGACCCTTTTTTTTCTTACCAATTTAAATAGCAGTATGCCAAATTTACATGCACTATATACAAAACAAGAAAATGCCCATGAAGGTTGATTCGAGGGGAGGGGGTCTTATATTTTTTACCTTCTAACCTCAATGGCATAATTTCCTTTGAACACTATTTAGCGAGGCACGATTTATACCCACAAGTATGTTCATATGAACTAATATATCTGACACATCTTTACCTACAAGGTATTTTCCACAATGTTTGGGCAAATAATTCCAAAATAAGATTGTAAATATTAATATCCAGAGTCATTACCTCTTGGAGCGTTGTAGTTGTTCTTGAAATTCTTTATGTATGTTTTTTTGGGGAAAACATCCAATCTATTCATCTTTAATCATGATGGTACAACGAACACCAGAAATAATAAAAATTACATCCAAATCCCTAGACCATCTAGCGACGACTATAAGCACTGAAGCGAGCCGAAGGCACGCCGCCGTCATCGCTCCTCCATCACCGGAGCCGGGCAAAAGTTGTTGTAGTAGACAATCGGGGAAGTCGTCGTGCTAAGGTCCCATAGGACCAGCACACCAGAACAACAACCGCTGCCGATGAAAACTAGCGTAGATTGGAAGGATACAACCTGAAAACACACGAACGTAGACGAACGAAGAACATATCCACCAAGGATAGATCCGCCGGAGACACATATCCACACGCCCACTGACGATGCTAAACGCAACACCGGAACGGGGCTATGGGGGAGAACCTTATTCCATCTTCAGGGAGTCGCCGCCGTCTCGCCTTCCCGAGTTGGACACAAACCCTATAAAATCTCAAAGACACATGTAAAAACGGAGCCCTCCCACCGGTAAGGGTCAGGATCCGTCGTGCTTCCATGACTCTAAGGCTACCGGAGACGAGACAGACCAGCGCAGGTGGGAGGTAGAGAAACCCTAGTTGGGGAGGAGGCGGTTGCCTGAGTCACGTACGTGAGGCAATGTTGGTAGTACGGCGACTTTAAAAATCTTTATGGATGTTCATCATGATATGACATGTACACTTGCAATCTGGTGGAAAGGTATGAACGCATGCACACTCCTCAAAAAGGATAACTTTTTCTTGTTCTATGGCCAGGAAAAGGAAGACGTGCACCATGCTCTTGTCACATGTCCTCATGCAACGGCGCTATGGGAGGCTATGCAAGAGCATCGAGCGCTACCAACCCCAATGTCGGGGTTGAATCCGGCATATCACGGATAGGGGATCCTGGACTCGTGATTTTAACTAGATGGTAACATGATGAACAAGGGAGACGACGTTTACCCAGGTTCGGGTCCTTTCGAGAAGGTAAAACTCTATGTCCTGTTTCTGTTGTATTGATTGTGTTGGAGTACAAAGTACATGATGATCTACCTTGACATCGTATGCGGATGTATGTTTCTCTATCCTAAGAACTAGAACCCCTCAGCTTATATACGGACTCAGGGTTCCTAGGGTTACATGTAGTCGGTTACACCTAGGATAAACATGCCAAAGAATCAAATATGTCTTGGAATATGTGCCTGAAGGAAATATGTCCTAAAGGCAATAATAAAGTTGTTATTTATATTTCCTTATATCATGATAAATGTTTATTATTCATGCTAGAATTGTATTAACCGGAAACTTAGTACATGTGTGAATACATAGACAAAACAAAGTGTCCCTTGTATGCCTCTACTTGACTAGCTCCTTAATCAAACATGGTTTTGTTTCCTGACCATAGACATGTGTTGTCATTTGATGAACGGGATTACATCATTAGAGAATAATGTGATGGACAAGACCCATCCGTTAGCTTAGCATAATGATCGTTTAAGTTTTATTGCTACTGCTTTCTTCAAGACTTATATATGTTCCTCTGACTATGAGATTATGCAACTCCCGAATACCGGAGGAACACCTTGTGTACTATCAAACGTCACAACATAACTGGGTGATTATAAAGATACTCTACATGTGTCTCCAAAGGTGTTTATTGAGTTGGCATAGATCGAGATTAGGATTTGTCACTCCGTGTATCGGAGAGGTATCTCTGGGCCCTCTCGGTAATGTTCATCACTATAAGCCTTGCAAGCAATGTGACCAATGAGTTAGTTGTGGGATGAAACATTATGGAACGAGTAAATATACTTGCCGGTAACGAGATTGAACTAGGTATGATGATACCGACGATCGAATCTCTGGCAAGTAACATACCGATGACAAAAGGAACAACGTATATTGTTGTGCCGTTTGACCGATAAAGATCTTCGTAGAATATGTAGGAGCCAATATGAGCATCCAGGTTCCGCTATTGGTTATTGATCAGAGATATTTCTCGATCATGTCTACATAGTTCTGAACCCGCAGGGTCCGCACGCATAACATTTGATGACGATTTGTATTATCAGTTATGTGTTTTGATGACCAAAGTTTGTTCGGAGTCCCGGATGATATCACGGACATGACAAGGAGTCTTGAAATGGTCGAGAGGTAAAGATTGATATATTGGAAGGTTACATTCGGACACCGGAATGGTTTCGGGAAGTATCGGATAAGTTTCAGAGTACCAGACGGTTACCGGAACCCCCCGGGGGACTATTGGGCCTTCATGGGCCCTAGTGGAGAGAGGAGGCCGACGGCCAGGTGGTGGCGCGCGCCCTCCCCCTAGCCAAACCGAATTGGAATAGGGGTGGGGGGCGCAGCCCCCCTTTCCTTCTTCTCCTCCACCTCTTTTCCCTTCTCCCCTTCTCTGAAAAGGAAGGGGGAATCCTACTAGGACTAGGAGTCCTAGTAGGACTCCCCACACTTGGCGCGCCCCCTAGGCTGGCCGCCTCCTCCCCTCCTCCTTTATATATGGAGGCAGGGGGCACCCCAAAGGCACATCAATTGTTCTTAGCCATGTGCGGTGTCCCCCTCCACAGTTTACACCTCCGGTCATAGCGTCGTAGTGCTTAGGCGAAGCCCTGCGTGGATCACATCATCAACACCGTAATCACGCCGTCGTGCTGACGAAATTCTCCCTCGACCCTCTACTAGATCAAGAGTTCGAGGGACGTCATCAAGTTGAACGTGTGCTGAACTCGGAGGTGCCGTACGTTCGGTGCTAGATCGGTTGGATCATGAAGACGTTCGACTACATCAACCGCGTTAACATAACGCTTTCGCTTTCAGTATACGAGGGTATGGACACACTCTCCGCCTCTCGTTTCTATGCATATCCTAGATAGATCTTGCGTGATCGTAGGATTTTTTTTGAATTTGCATGCTACGTTCCCCTATAGTGGTATTCGAGCCAGGTCTATGCGTACATGATATGCACGTGTAGAACACAAAGAGTTGTGCACGATAATAGTCATACTACTTACCACCAACATTTTACTTTGATTTGGCGGTATTGTTGGATGAAGCGGCCCGGACCGACATTACATGACCATGTTCATGTGACTGGTTCTACCGACGTGCTTTGCACATAGGTGGCTGGCGGGTGTCTGTTTCTCCAATTTTAGTTGAATCGAGTTTGACTACGGACGGTCCTTGTTGAAGGTTAAAACAACACACTTGACAGAAAATCGTCGTGGTTTTGATGCGTAGGTAAGAACGGTTCTTGCTAGAAGCCCGTAGCAGCCACGTAAAACATGCAACAACAAAGTAAAGGACGTCTAACTTGTTTTTGTAGGGCTTGTTGGGATGTGATATGGTCAAGACATGATGTGATATAAATTATTGTATGAGATGATCATGCTTTGTAATAAACTTATCAACAACTGAAAGTGTGTTACGTCGACTAGAGGGGGGGGTGAATAGGAGATTTTTAAGAAATCTTCACTAAGGAATTTCAGGGTGAGGAAATTCCTAAGCGAAGAACTACTTGCAGCAGAATATGTACTCAAGTATAAGCAAAACTGAGTAACAACATAGTCATCATGATGAAATGAAATACAAGCACTGAGTACAGAAAGCGTAAACACAGGATAAGCAGGATGAAGACAAACAGACTGAAGAATTAGGATTGAGGAAATAGAGAATGTCTTCAAACAGTAATGACCAGGTTCATCAACACATAATGAGGAAATGAAAGGGTTGAGGAAATAGAACCAGTTGGCTTGGTGAAGACAATGATTTGGTAGACAAGTTCCAACTGCTGTGACAGTTGTATGTCTGGTTGGAGTGGTTGAGTATTTAAACTCGAGGACATAGAGTCCTCACCATATTCTCCTTGAGCTAAGATCACACAGACCTCGCCCAACAGTAGTGGTAAGTCTTCACACGTGACTTCCAAACCTTCACAGACTTGGTCACTCGACAATCCACAATTCCTCTTGGATGCCCAGACCATGACGCCTAACTGTCTGGAGGATACACAGTCCTCAAAGGTAACAAGCATCGGTTCCACACAGGAACAATCTCTTCAGTGATGCTCAATCACTTTGGGGTTGTAGGTTTGGGTTTGGGATTTGGGTTTTCCTCACTTGATGATTTTCGCTCAAAGTCCTCGGAGGATGGGATGCTCTCAAATGACAAGTGTCGGTTTCTCTTGGAGCAGCCAACCAGCTAGTGGTTGTAGGGGGCGGCTATTTATAGCCTAGGGAGCAGCCCGACATGATAAGACATAAATGCCCTTGGCAGATATGACCGTTCGGTGGTAGATATTTTGGAACGGCTAGCGCGTGGCTCAGCAACGACCGGATATTTTGAGGTTCGAATTCCTCAGGGCTATCATGTTCCTCACTGTGTAGGCAATCCACACTGGCCAATTCCTAACTCCTCAGTCAGAACAAATTCCTTAGAGACCAGAAGATCTTCGTCTCTGTCACTGAAGAAATTGACTGAACTGATATGAGATTTCCAATGGCTTCAGTCGAAGGATTGGGTAGGTGTAGGATTTTGAGATGAGCATCACTTGGAAATCTGTTTCCTTAGTATTACCTCGACCCCCTTTAACAATACGGTGTTTCCTATGACTCAAGAAGAAGAAAATGAAACTACGAAAACAAAAGTCTTCATGCTCCAGATTCCTCGCATGAATATCGAAGTCTTCAAGGTCACACCAATTTCTTCACTTTCAAAGTCTTCAACCCAAGACATTCATTTTTAGGGGTAGAATTTCACTGTAAATATCAAACTCCTCATTGACTTATAGAGCCTGTGTACACTCACAAACATATTAGTCCCTTAACCTATAAGTCTTTAATACACCAAAATCACTAAGGGGCACTAGATGCACTTACAATCTCCCCCTTTTTGGTGATTGATGACAATATAGGTTAAGTTTTCAACGGGGATAAACATATGAATTGAAAGTACTCAATATTGAGGAATTTGATTGCAAGATATAGAAGAACTCCCCCTGAAGATGTGCATTGTGAGGTATTTGCTTTTGAAACAATGCACGCTTGAAGAGTAGAATCATGGAGATGTCCCTCTATATCTTGTAATTCATACACACATTTAACATTTAGGATGAAGAATTTGAAATGCATGATGAAATATGGTGACTGATGTAATTCAGCATGCGTGCATATGATTAATGAGGAAATAGCATGCAGAAAACAGAGCAAAAGTATCAGGTCACCATCGGACTTAAGTTTTCAACTCGATCAACAAAAGCTTCAGAAGAGCGAGAGTTGCAACTTAACAAAAAAACGCCCATATATATAGACCCGCTTGAAGACTAACTCAAATTTCTCCCCCTTTGTCATCAAATGACCAAAAGGGACAAAAAGTGAGGACTAACGCCCCTGAAGAATTTCTTCACGAAGTTGAAGGAGGAGCGCCAGCGATGTTGGGGTCGTCTGTTGGAGTAGGGCCTGCCGCAGTGTCGTCCAGATCTTCATTTTCATCAGTGTTGCGGGTCGAGGAATATGAACTGGGCACCAAGGGAGGAACTTTGACCTTCTTGAAATTCTTTGGTGGAGGCTTACCCCAGCCGAAGTCCTGCTTGAAGCCCATTTGCTTGAGATCCTCATCACTGTAAAGGTGAGACAATATAGCCCAGGTGCGATCGAACATTTCATTGAGGTAGTAACGGTTCTTCTTCACTGAATTATAAGTGGCAGTCATATTGTGAAGAATTGAACCGAACTAGCGTTTCACCCATTTATGATTGCGATCCACTTTCTGATGAAGACTGAGGAGAAGCTCACGATCAGTCATCACCCTTGGAGTTGTTGCCTGAGGACTTTGCTTTGAAGCATTTGTGGCAGTATCATGAGTGGCAGAGTCATCATTGGTGGAGTATGAAGCAGCTTTGCGGAACCGTCCATCCAATGGTCGAATGCCCTCATCAATGACAGCAGTGGCCTTGCCCTTTGCACCAGCTGAGGAAAATGTCCGTTTGAGGACTTCAATCGGGGGCAAGAAGCTGCCACGGTTGAGTGTATCAGCTTTGTAGTTGAGTGAAGACCTTGTTCTGAGGAATCTCATGATCCAGGGAGCATAAGGCTTCAACTCAAACAGGGACATAGTGACATTTGCCAGAGTCCTCATGAAAAAATCATGATAATTCACGGGAATACCGTGCATGATGTTAAACAATAGATTCTTCATGATGCCAATGACTTCTTCATCATTTGAGTCGTGGCCCTTGATTGGACTCAAAGTCTTCGTCAGAATGCAATAGACTGTCCTCGACACATACTGCAATTACTTCACGAGGAATTTGGTCCTTGATGCTTGTCCAGGCTTCAGTGGCTTCATCAGCACTTGCATGAAATGATCGGACAACTTAGTTTTAGAATATATCAGACGCGCACCTTCTGGGGGAGGACTGACTGGCATGGCATGAAGCAATTCAGTTGTAGGTGCCTTGTAATGTGTGGTCTCTGTCATCCAGTCCAACACCCATGAATTCACATCTTCAGAATTGCCTGTGATGTGCAGCTTCGCATAGAATTGAAGAATGAGTTCTTCATTCCAATCACATATGTCAGTGCAGAAATTGAGCAGGGCAGCATCATGAATGGCAGCGAGGACTGGCGCAAAGCAAGGCGGTGATTCCATATCTAAGTGAGGAATATGCTCATGATCGAAGTCCTTGTCTTTTTTAATAGCACTGAAGAATAGAAGTTTGTCTGGCTGGCAGTCCAGAATCGCTTCCTCCTCAGACGAGCAGAATCATATGGATTGTAGTCTGTGAAGAATACATGCTCATTGAAGAAGGCATCCGCCTTGAATTTCAGAGTCTTGGAGAATGGATTCTTCGGCTGTGCGTGAGGAGTATCGGTGATCTGAAGAATAACTTCTAGAACTTCAATTTTAGGAGCCGCAGGGTGAGGAATTTCTGCTTGTGCTTCAGTTGCAGCCCGGGCCTCCATTTCTTCAGCAACATGTTCATCAGCACTAGTGGCTGGAATCTCTTCAGGAATGGAAGGGGTGGCATGAATTTCATCAGAACCCATTTGAACTTCAGTTGGAGCCGGGGACTGAGGAATTTGTTGGATTGGTGTGAACAGAGGCGAGTTGGGGTGCTGACTCTCCCAGAAATCATCATTCATCACGGGAGTGGTGCATCCAATGTCCACATCCTCATCCACTTTCATTTCTTCAACACCGGCCTCTTTAGCAGTGAACTGAGGCGTTGGCGATGATACCTGGGGGTTGAGGTGAAAGACTGAGGATGTTGTCCTTTAACTAGCGCTGCTTCTTGTACTGCGTTTTCTTCAATGACCTGGCTTGGTCATACTTCCATTTCTCTTCAGTGATGAACACCGTCACAACGTGACTTTGTCCAGGAGTGAGGCCCAAATCTGGCATTGGAGCATTGGGGTCCTGGTGCCAGAGATCGATGAAATCAAGGACCTTCTTTGGATCCACAAGTAGGGGCACAACACTTTCTTTGGCTCTAGCGGCCCGCTGCTGTCTGTCCCTGATGATATGGGCAAGTTCATCATCATCAGCTTCATCATCAGATGGAATTTGAAAGACCATCAGCTTCTTGTGAGGACTTGGTCTAGTGCCTCGTCCAGCAGTGGCCTTGGTCTTCAGTAGAGTGGGACCGGTAGTTGAAGGATGAGCAGTAGAACTCGCTGAAGCTCCTGAGGCAATAGATATGCCAGTGGTCCTTTGGCACGTGGCGAGATGCACGGGTGCCGAGGACTTTGCCGGAGGAGCTGAGCGTTTTGAAGCCCGATTAATTGGTGCAGCTTGAGGAACTGGGGCAGCTTGAGGAATTTGCCTCGGTGGCACTGAGAAAATTGGCCGTGAGGGCATTGCAGAAGAACTTGGACATGAGGGCATTGCTGAGGAAGTTGGTTTCTTGGCTGACTTCTTGGGCATAGCCTTCTTACTTGAAGAAGCCTCAGCAGTGGCAACATCAGCAGAATCTTCATTGAATTTCTTCACTGCTTCTTTTGCCTGCTTGGCCAACTTTGCTTGCCGCCTGGCCCATTCATCAGCATAATCCTCACCACGTTTAAGGCTTGTTGGATCAGATAGCTGGCCAGGTGCCAGAGGAGGTCTTGAGCATGAAGGGTTAAGAGCGAATTTCTTCATGTATTTAGGAGTAACATATCTGTACTCCCTCCACTCTCTAGCCCATCTCCTTTCGATCCTATGAATGCGCACTTTGCGCCCAGTCTTCATTTCCTTGCCATGTTTTGCCTCATCAGGCGTGCAGTACCCTGCATAGATATCCACAGGGATCTCAAAGGCAGTGTTTACTTGAAGCTTCTTTCCTCCTTTTTGAGGACGTTTACCATCAGCCATTTTCTTCAGCTGAGGAATTTGCACAATTGAGTTCTCTGACGATGTATGCAGCTTTTCTTCGAGGAATGCTGCAAATGAGTTAAGTTGATGAGAACCTAGTGATTTAGCAGCTGACATGAGTACCTGTGAACAGAGTATAGGTAAAAAAAATTGGAGAGGTCATATGCGTTCTCAGAAGATTTTGTAAAATTGATGAAGTTTGAGGAAATTGACCCGATGTGTCTTGAAGAATTTCACTAAGCGTTATTTGTCTTAGGTTCCAGAGTTGTGCAGATCGTGAGATTCACACAATTGAGGAATCATGAAGAAAAACATCACTTAGAGAAACAAATCAAGAACTGAAGATTTGTGCTAGATGTTTAGAGTGTGGAGATTGAAGAATAAACACCTTTTAAAGATTTGATGAAAATCATCAGTAGAATAAATGCGGTAAAAGTAACTTTTAATTACCCTTCACGAAGAACACAACGAACTAGAAGTGTAGATTTGGAAGTTCATCGGCTCGGATCTTCCACGCCCTAACTTGGTGGAGGAAGACGTCTATAGCGGCGGTGGAGGGAAGATTTCCGCGGTCCGAGCGAGTACGACGGCGACAAGGTCGAGGCAGTGAAGCTCTTCCTCACTAGCGACAACAGAGGTAGCGGCAGCGCTAGGTTTTTAGAAGCTCGAGCAAGGGAGTGAGATCGAGTGGAGTAAAAGTGAAATGATGAAGGGGAGGGGGTATTTATAGCGGAGAAGAATAACTGTTTGCCCGAAGAATTTGGACGAACGTGCCCCTGACCCTTCTCATTCGCGCGACATGTGTCACCCACGTACTGTGAAGTGGAGATCGTGTGAGATTGTGGGTGAATAAAAAATTAGACCGTGGAATGCGTAAGGGTTGAGCGGCAAAAGCCGAAAATTTCAGATAAGAATATTTTGAAGTTTCGTTCGCAATTTCTTCAGCTGACAAGGACACAGTGAAGAATTTGAACGAGTTTCAAATAGAACGCACATGAAGAATTTGTGAACAGACTGGGTTGAGTTTAGCATAGAGGGGGAAGGGTCCGATCACATTCACTTAGCAGAAAAAAACTTGAAGAATTAATTGTAAGTGAATGCTGTAGAGGACATAAACTCATATATAAATATAGTCAAATGAAGAACAATGACGGAAAGAGTGAAGACAATGCAAAGTTGAAGAATTTGAAAAACTGAGAAATTTCAAATGAAGAAAAAAAACTCAAAATGAAGATTTTCAACTTTGGTTGGTGGCGTAACCCACCGTATAAGAAATCTGATTTCAGACACCGCGTACAATTCTTGTAGGGTTATGAGAATCAATTTCTTCATTAATTTCTTCACACTTAGAGGGTTTGTCTTCATTGATTGAAGAAAAACGTTACTTTATGTGTTGCACATCTAAGTCATCAAGTCAGCATAAGTGTTAGGATGTGTGTCCTTTTCAAATAACATTCGAAGATTTTAGGATATTTAGCTCACACCGCAACTTGCTAAATCTCTTCTCATCCAAGGGCTTAGTGAAGATATCGGCCAGCTGGTCTTCAGTACTTGCATGGTCGATGGAGATGTCGGCCTTCAACACATGGTCACGAAGAAAATGATGACGAATCTGGATATGCTTTGTCTTCGAGTGCTGAACTTGGTTGTGAGCAATCTTGATAGCACTCTCATTGTCGCAGTAGAGAGGCACATTCTCCACGTTGATGCCATAGTCCTTGAGTGTTTGCTTCATCCATAGTAATTGAGCATAGTAAGATCCAGCAGGAATGTACTCAGCTTCTGCAGTGGAGAGTGATACGCAGTTCTACTTCTTTGAGGACCAACATACCAAGGATCGTCCAAGGAAATGACATGTGCCTGACGTTGACTTGCGGTCCACCCGATCGCCAACATACTCAGAGTCTGAATATCCAATGAGATCAAAGGAAGAGCCCTTGGGATAACATAATCCAAGTGTTGGTGTGTGAGCTAGATAGCCTTATGGTGTGATTCCTTCTGTGTAGCTTGAAATCGGGCACACATGCAAACACTAAGCATAATATCCGGCCTATATGCACATATGTAAAGGCATATTTATCACCAAGGTGTTTTGGTGATTAATGACAATGCTTTTGCGGACTAATCATGTGCGTTGAGTTTTTCAGAGATTCATCCTTTGGCACGAGACGATTACCTCCCCTCCGGTGTTTTATTCAAGATGGTGTAGCTCCTTCGTTTCTCTGTTGGTGGACTAGTTTCGTAGGAGTCATCGTACTATCAAGAGGGGATCCGCTTTGGTAAGGCTAGGGTGGAATCAACACGTACACATCCTTATCACACCCAATGTTCCTTTCCGCTTCATTGGAGCCATCTTTCCTCTCCGTGCCTGCCTAGACCTGTCCCAGCGGTAGTACCGCGGTCCTCAGCGGTAGTACCGCTCCCCAAGCGGTAGTACCGCTTGTTGTCTTCGGCCGTAGTACCGCAGTGGTTCCGGGCTACTACCGCCTCGACTCGAGACCGCTGTTTTTCCTGTCGGGTTTTACGGTACTAGTAGCGGCAATAGTGGCGGTAGTACCGCTCCAAGCGGTAGTACCGCCCGTACTTCCGCGGTAGTACCGCTCTGGGTCCAGGACCTTGCAACCCTCATGAGCACGGCAGTACCGCTGGGAGGGAACGGTAGTACCACTTGTTCAGCGGTAGTACCGCCCTGCCCAAGCGGTAGTACCGCTCTGTGCGTGGCTGCTTGGGTGGGTAACGGTTGGATTGTTTCCCCCACTATATAAAGGTGTCTTCTTCCCCAAAGTTGACCACCTCTTTCCCTAAAAAGCTCCATTGTTGCTCCAAGCTCCATTTTCGCCCGATCTCTCTCCCTAGCCAATCAAACTTGTTGATTTGCTCGGGATTGGTTGAGAAGGCCCCGATCTACACTTCCACCAAGAGAAATTTGATTCCCCCACTAATCCCTACCAGATCTTGTTACTCTTGGGTGTTTGAGCACCCTAGATGGTTGAGGTCACCTCGAAGCCATAGTCCATTGTGGTGAAGCTTCATGGTGTCGTTGGGAGCCTCCAATTAAGTTGTGGAGATTGCCCCAACCATGTTTGTAAAGGTTCGGTCACCGCCTTCAAGGGCACCAATAGTGGAATCACGGTATCTCGCATTGTGTGAGGGCGTGAGGAGAATACGGTGGCCCTAGTGGCTTCTTGGGGAGCATTGTGCCTCCACACCGCTCTAACAGAGACGTACTTCCCCTTAAAAGGAAGGAACTTCGGTAACACATCCTCGTCTCCACCGGCTCCACTCTTGGTTATTTCGTCCCCTTACTTTTGCAAGCTTAATTGTGTTGTATCCCTTGCTTGCTTATGTGCTAGTTGTTATTGCATCATATAGGTTGCTCACATAGTTGCATATCTAGACAACCTATTTTGTTGCAAAGTTTAAATTGGTAAAGAAAAGCTTAAAAATTGTTAGTTGCCGATTCACCCCCCTCTAGTCAACTATATCTATCCTTTCAACATAGGTACAATAAAGAGCCTATAATGGAGTGGTATACCTTTTGATCGAAGTCTTTACCATTTTCACCAGTGCATAGATGGCCATTTGTGGGCATAGGAATTTTGACGCCTTTGCAATCTTGCATGCCGAATTTGCTCAACACATCCTTGAGGTATTTCTC
Source organism: Triticum aestivum (assembly GCF_018294505.1). NCBI lineage: Eukaryota > Viridiplantae > Streptophyta > Magnoliopsida > Poales > Poaceae > Triticum > Triticum aestivum. Next base: position 545,966,326 of record NC_057807.1, read on the forward strand.
CTGAGATATGAATATGCCATTGTATTGTTGACAAATCTGAAGACCTAAAAAGAATTTCATTTCTCCCATCATAGACATTTGATATTCTTCACCCATCATATAGGCAAATTCATCACTGTAATGTTGGTTAGTACAACCAAAGATAATATCATCAACATATATTTGGCACACGAATAATTCATCATCATATGATTTGGTGAAAAGAGTTGGGTCAAGTGAACCGGGTTTGAAGCCTTTCTTCATGAGGAATTCCTTCAGTGTACCATACCATGCCCGAGGTGCTTGCTTGAGGCCATAGAGGGCCTTGTTAAGTCTATAGACGTGATCTGGAAATTTTGGATCCTCAAAACCTAGTGGTTCAGCAACATATACTTCTTCCTCAAGCTTACCATTGAGGAACACACTTTTCACATCCATTTGTTGTAAGATGTTATTATGATGGTTAACATAAGCAAGCAATATGCAAATAGCCTCAAGCCTAGCAACAGGTGCAAACGTTTCATCGAAATCAATTCCTTCAAGCTGTGTGTAGCCTTGAGCTACAAGACGAGCCTTATTCCTCACCACGAGGCCATTTTCATCTTGTTTGTTGCGGTAGATCCATTTGGTACCGATGATGTTGTGCTTGCGTGGGTCTGGTCGCTTGACAAGCTCCCACACATTATTGAGCTTGATTGATGCAATTCATCTCGCATGGCTTGAATCCATTCTGATTCCATGAACGCTTCATCTACTTTGGTGGGCTCTGTGACAGAGACAAATGCAAAATGCCCACAAAAGTTAGATAAATGTGTAGCTTTTGAGCGTGTGAGGGGACCTGGTGCACGAATGTCATCGATGATCTTCTCGACTTGCACTTCATTTGCAATGCGAGGATGTGCGGGTTGATGACTTTGCTTAGGCCCAACAGTTTCTTCAGCAGCACCAGCATGATTTTTTTCACGATCAGGAATGACTTCTTCAACAATTTCTTCGGTAGGGATGACATCCTCAGTAGCTTTGAACTTGATGGATTCCTCAGGTGACATTTCATCTAGCACAGGAGGTAGGTGCTCTCTTCGCGAGCCATTAGTTTCATCGAACCGCACATCTACAGTTTCAACAACCTTGTGATGGTTGATGTTGAAGACTCTGTAGGTGTGCGAGTCCTTTCCGTAACCAAGCATAAAACCCTCATGTGCTTTCGGTGCAAATTTAGAGTGATGGTGAGGATCTCTAATCCAGCATTTAGCACCGAAGACTTTGAAATAACTTACATTGGGTTTCTTGTCAGTGAGGAGTTCATATGAGGTCTTTTTGAAGAATTTGTGAAGATATACCCTGTTGATGATGTGGCACGCAGTATCAATTGCTTCAGGCCAGAAGCGCTCAGCTGTCTTGTATTCATCAAGCATAGTGCGAGCCATCTCAACTAGAGTCATGTTCTTGCGCTCCATGACGCCATTCTTATGAGGAGTATAAGGAGCAGACAATTCGTGAGTAATACCAAGCATATCGAGATATTCATCGAGGCGAGTGTTCTTGAACTCAGTTTCATTATCACTCCTGATATGCTTGATCTTCACACCGAAGTTTGTGGAAGCCCTTGAGGAAAATCGTCTGAAGACTTCCTGCACTTCATTTTTGTAAGTGATGATATGCACCCATGTGTAACGAGAATAGTCATCAACTATAACAAAACATATAATGATGCAGAACTAGTGAACGTGGCATAATGAGTAGGGCCAAATAGATCCATATGAAGTAATTCAAAGGGACGAGAAGTGGTTATGATAGTCTTTGCGGGGTGCTTGGCTCTGGTGATCTTTCCAGCCTCACAAGCCCCACAAAGATGATCTTTGAGGAATTTGACACCCTCGATGCCAATGACATGCTTCTTCTTCGCGAGTGTATGCAAGTTCCTCATCCCAGCATGACCAAGTCGTCGATGCCATAACCAGCATTCTGAGGCTTTTGCGAGTAGGCACGTGGCTGGCAATGGTCCTGCAGAGAAATCAACAATATACAAGTCTCCTTTCCTAAAGCCTTTGAAGACTTTGGAGTTGTCAGATTCCGTTAGCACGAGGCAACGAAATTTGCCGAAAACAACAACCATATCAAGATCACAAAGCATTGAGACTGACATAAGATTGAATCCTAAGGACTCAACAAGCATGACTTTGTCCATGTGTTTATCCTTTGAGATTGCAACCTTACCTAGACCCAATACCTTGCTTTTTCCTTTGTCAGCGTAGGTGATATGCTTCAGATGAGATGGTGACAAATCAGTGTCCATCAGCAAGCTTCTGTCACCAGTCATGTGATTTGTACATCCACTATCGAGGACCCACTCAGTAGCTTTGGGTTGTTCATCTTGCAGATGAATTAGTGCAACTTACAGACTCATATACTTCATCAGTGAAGAATATGATATCAATTTCATCAACAGTAAAAAATATAGCAATATGAGGACGTGAGAAATGAATGATTCATTTCTTCATGTTTAGCTTGTGTCATTTCAAGCACATTCAGGTCTTCAGCAAATTCTTCAGACGAGTAAGTTCGTCTGGAGACCTGACCCTGCATAAGAGATTAGTTCTTTTTCTTCACCATCCACATCTGGAGGGGTGGAAAAGAGTTCATCATTCTGCGAGCTCCATAAGAAAATGATGGCATAGAAGCCAGTGCACTTTGTTTCACAGAAGAGTGGTTAGGATAAGCATATGAATAAGCAGAAAAATTCTTCGAGGACTTATGAACATAATGGTTTGAAGAATAATGCACATATTCATGGCCCTTAGACTTTCTCTGCAAAACAGAAGTGTCAGCATGATGATGTTCATATGAGGATTTTGATCCATGTGAGGAATCTGATCCACGTGAAGAATTTGGTCCATATGAGGACTTGGATCCATATGAAGAATTTGGTATGTATGAAGAATTTGATCTAGGGTTGCTATTATTCATGGGTGGTGTCATGATGACATTCACCTGAAGATTTTCAAGGCAACTTTTAGGAACCCAGATTTTCTTCATAGGGGGGTCGTTCCTGCAGTTAGTACCAAGATATCGAGCAAATACTTCACCATTCTGATTCTTGAACAGTTTATAGTTGGAGTCAAGTGACTCATCAGAGGAATATGAAGAATCAGAAGTAAAGCCAGATAAATTGCATGGATCTACAGGAGGTCCTTTCGCAGCAACCCATGAGGTTTTGGGGTACTGCTCAGGTTTCCAGTAGGTTCCATCAGCATTGAGTTTCGTCTCAAAGGTAATACCCTCTTTCCTAGGGTTCCTGTTCAAGATCTGCTTTTTGAGCACATCACAAAGAGTCTGATGCCCTTTGAGGCTTTTGTAAATGCCTGTCACATACAATTCCTTCAGCCCTGCATTATCGTCAGTGATACATGTGGTATCCTCAGATGAGGAAGTTGTGACCACAGAGATAGTTAAAGAATTTACAGCAATAGAAGCATTTGAACATTCAGGTGATGAATTAGCAGATTCACGCTCAATGCATTTAAGACATGGTGGAATAAATTCTTCCTGAGCGGAACTGATCTGTTGAGCGAGCAATGAATCATTTTCCTTCTGAAGATCTTCATAACTCACTTTTAACATCTCAAGATTTTGCTTTTTCTGAAGAAATTCATAAAAAAGCTTCTCGTGATCAGTTAAGAGAGAGTGATGATGATTTTGAAGGTTGTCAAACATTGACTGAAGTTTTTGAAGACTACCAGTCAAAGCCTTATTTTGATCCAATTGCTCACCCAACATATCATCGCTTTCATCTAGCATGTGTTGAACTTTTTCAAGAGCTCTTTGTTGTTTAGTGTCAAGGGAAGCAAGTTTGACATAGCTGTGGCCAAATTCATCACCTGATTCATCATCACTAGATTTGGAAAGGTAGCATTCAGTTACCTTGGCACCCTTTGCCATAAGGCATGGTGAAGAGGATGATGATTCAGGTGCGAAAGTCATCTCCTTGAGTGATTCCTTAAAATACTCAAACCAAGGATCATGACGGGTACGATGAACTTTGTAGACCTCAGAGAGCCGGTCCCAGATTAGCTTCGCATGGTTGAGATGCATGACGTTCCTGAATTGATTTTGGGACAAATAGGAGCAGATGACATCCTTTGCTGTGAGGTTGAGTAGAGTGAACTTGCGAATGTCATCAGCCTCCGCCATCTTGCATAGATCGGTAGACCAATCTCAGTGACGGTCCATAGTTTTTTGTTCATTGCCATGATTCGCTTCTTCATCATGGCCTTCCACCGGGGATACTCATGACTGTCAAAGATGGGGTGGGACACACTCCTCATTCCTGTAGTCGACATAACTAAAACTCTAGGCGGTTAAACCAAAATCACACAGAACAAGGGAGTACCTTGCTCTGATACCAATTGAAAGTGCGTTACGTCGACTAGAGGGGGGTGAACAGGCGATTTTTAAGAAATCTTCACTAATGAATTTCAGGGTGAGGAAATTCCTAAGTGAAGAACTACTTGCAGCGGAATATGTACTCAGGTATAAGCAAAACTGAGTAACAACATAGTCATCATGATGAAATGAAAGACAAGCACTGAGTACAGAAAGCGTAAACACATGTTAAGCAAGATGAAGACAAACAGACTGGAGAATTAGGATTGAGGAAATAGAGAATGTCTTTAGTCAATGTCTTCAAACAATAATGATCAGGTTCATCAACACATAATGAGGAAATGAAAGGGTTGAGGAAATAGAACCAGTTGGCTTGGTGAAGACAATGATTTGGTAGACAAATTCCAACTTTTGTGACAGTTGTACGTCTGGTTGGAGCGGTTGAGTATTTAAACTCGAGGATACACAGTCCCGGACACACAGTCCTCACCGGATTCTCCTTGAGCTAAGATCACACAGACCTCGCCCAACAGTAGTGGTAAGTCTTCACAGGTTACTTCCAAACCTTCACAGACTTGGTCACTCAGCAATCGACAATTCCTCTTGGATGCTCAGACCATGATGCCTAATCGTCTGGAGGATACATAGTCCTCAAAGGTAACAAGTGTTGGTTCCACACAGGAACAATCTCTTCAGTGATGCTCAATCACTTTGGGGTTTGTAGGTTTGGGTTTGGGATTTGGGTTTTCCTCACTAGATGATTTTCGCTCAAAGTCCTTGGAGGATGGGATGCTCTCAAATGACAAGTGTCAGTTTCTCTTAGAGCAGCCAACCAGCTAGTGGTTGTAAGGGGCGGCTATTTATAGCCTAGGGAGCAGCCCGACATGATAAGACATAAATGCCCTTAGTAGATATGACCGTTAGGTGGAAGATATTTTGGAACGGCTAGCGCGCGACTCAGCAACGGTCGGATATTTTGAGGTTCGAATTCCTCAGGGCTATCATGTTCCTCACTGTGTAGGCAATCCGCATTGGCGAATTCCTAACTCCTCAGTCAGAACAAATTCCTTAGAGACCAGAAGATCTTCGTCTCTGTAACTAAAGAAATTGACTGAACTGATATGAGATTTCCAATGGCTTCATTCGAAGGATTGGGTAGGTGTAGGATTTTGAGATGAGCATCACTTGGAAATCTGTTTCCTTAGTATTACCTCGACCCCCTTTAATAGTATGGTGTTTCCTATGACTCAAGAAGAAGAAAATGAAACTACGAAAACAAAAGTCTTCATGCTCCAGATTCCTCGCATGAATATCAAAGTCTTCAAGGTCACACCAATTTCTTCACTTTCAAAGTCTTCAGGAGAACCAAAGTCTTCTGCCAAAGACATTTATTTTTAGGGGTCGACTTTCACTGTAAATATCAAACTCCTCATTGACTTATAGAGCCTGTGTACACTCACAAACATATTAGTCCCTTAACCTATAAGTCTTCAATACACCAAAATCACTAAGGGGTACTAGATTCACTTACAGCAACTAGCAGGAGCCATATGGTTGTCGCTTTATTGTATGAAATGCAATCGCCATGTAATTGCTTTACTTTCTCACTAAACGGTAGCGATAGTCATAGAAGCAATAGCTGGCGAGACGACAACGATGCTATGTGGAGATCAAGGTGTCAAGCCGATGACAATGGAGATCATAACGGTGCTTTGGAGATGGAGATCAAAGGCAGAAGATGATGATGGCCATATCATGTCATATATTTTGATTGCATGCGATGTTTATAGTTTATGCATCTTATTTTGCTTAGTACGACGGTAGCATTATAAGATGACCCCTCACTAATTTCAACGTATAAGTGTTCTCCTTGAGTATGCACCGTTGCTACAGTTCGTCTTGTTGAGACACCACATGATGATCAGGTGTGATAAGCTCTACGTTCACATACAACGGGTGCAAGCCAGTTTTGCACGTGCAAAATACTCGGGTTAAACTTGACGAGCCTAGCATATGCAGATATGGCCTCAGAACACTGAGACCGAAAGGTCGAGCGTGAATCATATAGTAGATATGATCAACATAGAGATGTTCACCATTGAAAACTACTCCATCTCATGTGATGATCGGACATGGTTTAGTTGATATGGATCACGTGATCATTTAGATGACTAGAGGGATGTCTACCTAAGTGGGAGTTCTTTAGTAATATGATTAATTGAACTTTAATTTATCATGAACTTAGTCCTGATAGTTTTTTGCATATCTATGTTGTTGTAGATCAATGGCCCGTGCTACCGTTCCCTTGAATTTTAATGCGTTCCTAGAGAAAGCTTAGTTGAAAGATGATGGTAGAAACTATACGAACTAGGTCCGTAACTTGAGGATTATCCTCATTGCTGCACAGAAGAATTACGTCCTGGAAGCACCGTTAGGTGTACCACCCGCGCTAGCAACTGTAGACATTGTGAATGCCTGGCAGACGCGTGTTGATGACTACTCGATAGTTCAGTGTGCCATGCTTTACGACTTAAAATTGAGACTTCAAAGACGTTTTGAACGTCATGGAGCATATGAGATGTTCCAGGAGTTGAAGTTAATATTTCAAGCAAATGCCCGAGTTGAGAGATATGAAGTCTCCAACAAGTTCTATAGCTGCAAGATGGAGGAGAATAGTCCCGTCGGTGAACACATACTCAGAATGTCTGGATACCATAACCACTTGACTCAGCTGGGAGTTAATCTTCCTAATGATAGTGTCATTGACAAAGTTCCTCAATCACTGTCACCAAGCTATAAAGGCTTCATGATGAATTATAATATGCAAGGGATGGAAAAGACAATTCCCGAGCTCTTCGCGATGCTAAAGGCTGCGGTGGTAGAAATCAAGAAGGAGCATCAAGTGTTTATGGTTAACAAGACCACTAGTTTCAAGAGAAAGGGCAAAGGGAAGAAGGGGAACTTTAAGAAGAATAGAAAGCAAGTTGCTACTCCGGGGAAGAAACCCAAGTCTGGACCTAAGCCTGAAAGTGAGTGCTTCTACTGCAAAGGGAATAATCACCGGAAGCGGAACTGCCCCAAGTATTTGTTGGATAAGAAGGATGGCAAAGTGAAAGGTATATTTGATATACATGTTATTGATGTGTACCTTACTAATGCTCGTAGTAGCGCCTGGGTATTTGATACTGGTTCTGTTGCTCATATTTGCAACTCGAAACAGGGGCTACGGATTAAACGAAAATTGGCTAAGGACGAGGTAACGATGCACGTCGAAAATGGTTCCAAGGTCGATGTGATCGCTCTCGGCACGCTACCTCTACATCTACCTTCGGGATTAGTTTTAGAGCTGAATAATTGTTATTTGGTGCCAGCGTTGAGCATGAACATTATATCTGGATCTTGTTTGATACGAGAAGGTTATTCATTTAAATCAGAGAACAATTGTTGTTCTATTTATATGAGTAACATCTTTTATGGTCATGCACCCTTGTTAAGTGGTCTATTTTTGTTGAATCTCGATCGTAGTGATACACATGTTCTATAAAAATCCATATTTTTGGGTTATTAATTCAAATTAAGATGATTAATTAAATTTCTATTATCTGTTTAACATAAAATAATTGGGCAAATAAGTTATGCTAGATTTTTATTTCAAATAATTAAAATAGAGCTATAATTTTTGCATGCATTAAATATTGGAGAATTACACACTAAGTAAGAGTATGTGTGTGCACATAGACTTGCATCCATGCACTCACGTTGAGGTATAGGCATGGGAAATACTACTAGCTAGTTGGCATTATAAGCTAGATAACTATAAGAAAGTTAACGTGGTATTTGAATAGATGAAATTGGACCAGGTACAAATGATAGATCGGTAGATATTTCTAGTACTAGAGCTTCAGGTCAACTATATGCATGTATGTAATCATGAGAATGTATACGTGTGTAGGGATACTTCCAAGCTAAGTAAAACAGCTGTGTACGCGGATGTTGTGTTGGCACTTGCTAGTGGCTTGGACATTCTAGTCCTATACGTGGACACTTCCCATGGTGGCCAGGTTGATTAGGCCTTTGCACTAGCTGTAGGGGCGTCGGCTAGTGACTTTTTACTAGCTCCAAAGGTCAGCTGGAAGGGTCACTGCGGCTGCGATATTTTGCTAGCATTCAACCCACAATCAACCCTATAAATAAGACCTCCTGCTGCTGGCTGTTGCAGTTTCAAACCATCTACTGGAGAAAGAAAGAAGTGAGAAGAAGAGAGAGCGTGAGAGTGAGAGAGAGACAAGACATGGAGGAGTTATATGGAGCGTATAGGTGCTGCTGGAGTGAAGAGCTGAGCCGTGTGTCCGGAGAATATTAGTATAGAATATGTACGGCTATTGGATTATACATCGATGGGTTTATTTGCACGGAGAAAATTATCTCCAAGGAGAAATCTTGTTATGTGAGGCAAGTAGCTGCTTTGCTAAACTCCCTGATCTCGCCTTATTGTTGTCTTCCTTGATTATCTAGTAATATTATTGCACCTTGATCCTTGTTGATCGTCTCTTGATCCTTGAGAGAGGAATGTGTTTTTTTTCATAATCCATTTGTTGATGGAATTAGAGTATTTTGGAGGAACTCATGAAAAGTCATGAGTGTATTGTCTTCGACTGATATTCCAGTGATCCTATCGTTGATTCGAACACATATCCCATTTTGTATTGGTGTCACGATGGCAAACATATTGTACTGGTCACAGTTCAGGTATGGGACTGTCTGGGCTCTACGCTAAGGACGGACCTTGTTCGGGAACATGTCGATGATGGATCCGTAGGAGCGACCGACATCAGTAGGTCCAGGTGTCCGGGTTTTAGTGGGTACAAGAGCTCTGCTCTTCTGGAACCTGTGTGGTTCTGGTCGAGGCTGTCGACGTCGGAGTACCCCTCTTAAGAGCGTAAAAGTGTGAAATTTCACCCCTGTGGCTCCCGGGTTGGGAAGCTTACGGTCATGTGTGATGCCAATAATTTCCTTGTTTCATTTCCGGTTATGCTATTCATTCTACACATCTCCATTGAAATATGTTCCAATGATTATTACCTTGTTTATCCTCTGGATTCAGTTCATCTATTGATCTACACCGTCATACTATTCTCCTTGTTGAATGGTGAAGTGCCTGCTTGCTGAGTATGATTTATCGTACTCACCCTTGCTTCCTCTGTTTATTTTAGATGCAGACGATGCAACTTAAGTATGCCCAGAAGATGCCATAGAAGAATAGGCTGGACCAGTGGGTGGGGAACGACTAGAGAATTTCATTTATTTTGTCTATTTCTAAATATAAAGGAATTTGTATAGTCAATATATGAGCTTTTGTGATCCACTGCTGGTTTATGCCTGCTTAATCACGCCTTGTGTGACTATATATAGGACTCTGGTCTATAGGCGTGCGGCGACTGTCTCGCCTAGACCCGGTCTCGGGGCGTGACATGTTCATAATATTGAAGCCAAAAGATGCAAAGTTGATAATGATAGTGCAACTTATTTGTGGCACTGCCATTTATGTCATATTGGTGTAAAGCGCATGAAGAAACTCCATGCTGATGGGCTTTTAGAATCACTTGATTATGAATCACTTGGTGCTTGCGAACCATGCCTCATGGGCAAGATGACTAAGACTCTGTTCTCCGGAACAATGGAGCGAGCCACTGACTTATTGGAAATAATACATACCGATGTAGGCGGTCTGATGAGTGTTGAGGCTCGCGGCGGGTATCGTTATTTTGTGGCCTTCACAGATGATTTGAACAGATATGGGTATATCTATTTAATGAAACATAAGTTTGAAACATTTGAAAAGTTCAAAGAATTTCACAGTGAATTGGAAAATCATCGTAACAAGAAAATAAAGTTTCTACGGTCTGACCGTGGAGGTGAATATTTGAGTTATGAGTTTGGTCTTCATATGAAACAATGTGGAATAGTTTCGCAACTCATGTCACCTGGAACACCACAGCGTAATGGTGTGTCTAAACGTCATAACCGTATTTTATTAGATATGGTGTGATCTATGATGTCTCTTACTGATTTACCGCATTCATTTTGGGGTTATGCTTTAGAGACGGCTGCATTCATGTTAAATAGGGCACCATCTAAAACCGTTGAGACGACACCATATGAACCGTGGTATGGCAAGAAACCCAAGCTGTCGTTTCTTAAAGTTTGGGGCTGCGATGCTTATGTGAAAAAGCTTCAACCTGATAAGCTCGAACCCAAATATGAGAAATGCGCCTTCATAGGATACCCAAAGGAAACTGTTGGGTACACCTTCTATCACAGATTCGAAGGCAAGATATTCATTGCTAAGAATGGATCCTTTCTAGAGAAGGAGTTTCTCTCGAAAGAAGTGAGTGGGAGGAAAGTAGAACTTGATGAGGTAATTGTACCTTCTCCCGAATTAGAAAGTAGTTCATCACAGAAATCAGTTCCAGTGATTCCTACACCAATTAGCGAGGAAGCTAATAATGATGATCATGAAACTTTCAGATCAAGTTACTACCGAACCTCGTAGGTTAACCAGAGTACGGTCCGCACCAGAGTGGTACGACAATCTTATTCTGGAAGTCATGTTACTAGACCATGATGAACCTACGAACTATGAGGAAGCGATGATGAGCCCAGATTCCGCAAATGGCTTGAGGCCATGAAATCTGAGATGGGATCCATGTATGAGAACAAGGTGTGGACTTTTGCCCGATGATTGGCAAGCCATAGAAAATAAATGGATCTTTAAGAAGAAGACTGACGCTGATGGTAATGTTACTGTCTACAAAGCTTGACTTGTTGTGAAAGGTTTTCGACAAGTTCAAGGAGTTGACTACGACGAGACCTTCTCACCGTATCGATGCTTAAGTCTGTCCGAATCATGTTAGCAATTGCCACATTTTATGATTATGAAATTTAGCAAATGGATGTCAAAACTGCTCTTCCTTAATGGATTTCTTAAAGAAGAGTTGTATATGATGCAACCAGAAGGTTTTTTTGATACAAAAGGTGCTAACAAAGTGTGCAAGCTCCAGTGATCCATTTTTGGACTGGTGCAAGCCTCTCAGAGTTGGAATATACGCTTTGATAATGTGATCAAAGCATATGGTTTTATACAAAATTTTAGAGAAGTCTGTATTTACAAGAAAGTGAGTGGGAGATCTGTAGCATTTCTAATATTATATGTGGATGACATATTGTTGATTGGAATAATATAGAATTTCTGGATAGCATATAAGGATATTTGAATAAGAATTTTTCAACGAAAGACCTCGGTGAAGCTGCTTATATATTGGGCATCAAAATCTACAGAGATAGATCAAGACACTTAATTGGACTTTCATAAAGCACATACCTTGATAAAATTTTGAAGAAGTTCAAAATGGACCAGTCAAAGAAAGGGTTCTTGCCTGTGTTACAAGGTGTGAAGTTGAGTCAGACTCAATTGCCGACCACTTCAGAAGATAGAGAGAAAATGAAAGTCAATCCCTATGCCTCAGCCATAGGTTCTATCATGTATGCAATGTTGTGTACCAGACCTGATGTATGCCTTTCTATAAGTTTAGCAGGGAGGTACCAAAGTAATCCAGGAGTGGATCACTAGACACCGGTCAAGAACATCCTGAAATACCTGAAAAGGACTAAGGATATATTTCTCGCATATGAAGGTGATAAAGAGCTTGTCGTAAATAGTTATGTCGATGCAAGCTTTGACACTGATCCAGATGACTCTAAGCCGCAAACCGGATACGTATTTATATTGAATGTGGAGTTGTCAGTTGGTGCAGTTCCAAGCAGAGCGTCGTGGTGGGATCTACATGTGAAGCAGAGTACATAGCTGCTTCGGAAGCAGCGAATGAAGGAGTCTGGATGAAGGAGTTCATACCCAATCTACGTGTAATACCCAGTGCATCGGGTCCAATGAAAATCTTTTATGACAATACTGGAGCAATCGCCTTGGCGAAGGAATCCAAATTTCACAAGAGAACCAAACACATATGGAGACGCTTCAATTCTATCTACGATCAAGTCAAGGAGGGAGACATAGAGATTTGCAAAATACATACGGATCTGAACGTTGCAGAACCGTTGACTAAACCTCTTCCACGAGCAAAACATGATGAGCACCAAGACTCCATGGGTGTTAGAATCATTACTATGTAATCTAGATTATTGACTCTAGTGCAAGTGGGAGACTGAAGGAAATATGCCCTAGAGGCAATAATAAAGTTGTTATTTATATTTCCTTATATCATGATACATGTTTATTATTCCTGCTAGAATTGTATTGACCGTAAACTTAGTACATGTGTAAATACATAGACAAAACAAAGTGTCCCTAGTATGCCTCTACTTGACTAGCTTGTTAATCAAAGATGGTTATGTTTCCTGACCACAGACATGTGTTGTCATTTGATGAATGGGATCACATCATTAGAGAATGATGTGATGGACAAGACCCATCCGTTAGCTTAGCATAATGATCGTTTAAGTTTCATTGCTACTGCTTTCTTCATGACTTATACATGTTCCTCTAACTATGAGATTATGCAACTCCAGAATACCAGAGGAACACCTTGTGTGCTATCAAACGTCACAACGTAACTGGGTGAATATAAAGATGCTCCATAGGTGTCTTCGAAGGTGTTTGTTGAGTTGGCATAGATTGAGATTAGGATTTGTCACTCCATGTATCGGAGAGGTATCTCTAGGCCCTCTCGGTAATGTTCATCACTATAAGCCTTGCAAGAAATGTGACTAATGAGTTAGTTGTGGGATCAAACATTACAGAACGAGTAAAGATACTTGTCGGTAATGAGATTGAACTAGGTATGATGGTACCGACGATCGAATCTCGGGCAAGTAACATACCAATGACAAAGGAAACAACGTATATTGTTGTGCGGTTTAACCGATAAAGATCTTCATAGAATATGTAGGAGCCAATATGAGAATCCACGTTCCGCTATTGGTTATTGACCGGAGATATGTCTCGATCATGTCTACATAGTTCTCGAACCCGTAGGGTCTGCACGCTTAACGTTCGATGACGATTTGTATTATGAGTTGAGTGTTTTGATGACCGAAGTTTGTTCGGAGTCCCGGATGAGTTCACAGACATGACGAGGAGTCTCAAAATGGTTGATAGGTAAATATTGATATATTGAAAGGTTACATTCGGACACCGGAATGGTTTCAGGAAGTATCAGATAAGTTTCGGAGTACCGGGAGATTACCGGAACCCCCCGGGGGACTATTGGGCCATCTGTTGGGGAACGTAGCAGAAATTCAAAAGTTTCCTACATGTCACCAAGATCTATCTATGGAGAGACTAGCAACGAGAGAGAGGGGAGTGCATCTACATACCCTTGTAGATCGCTAAGCGGAAGCGTTCAAGAGAACGGGGTTGAAGGAATCGTACTCGTCGTGATCCAAATCACCGGAGATCCTAGTGCCGAACGGACGGCACCTCCGCGTTCATCACACGTACGATTGGGAGAGACATCTCCTCCTTCTTGATCCAGCAAGGGGAAGGAGAGGTTGATGGAGATCCAGCAGCACGACAGCGTGGTGGTGGAAGTAGCGGGATCTCGGCAGGGCTTCGCCAAGCGCAAGCGGGGAGGAAGAGGTGTCACGGGAGGGAGGGAGGTGCCAGGGACTTAGGTGCGGCTGCCCTCCCTCCCCTCCACTATATATAGGGGCCTAGGGGGGCGCCAGCCCCTTGTAGATCCCATCTAGGGAGGGGGGCGGCGGCCCTAGGGGTGGCTTGGCCTCCAAGCCAAGTGGAGGCGCCCCCACCCCTTAGGGTTTCTAACCCTAGGCGCATGGGAGGCCCAAGGGGGGGGCGCACCAGCCCACAGGGGCTGGTTCCCACGCCCCTCAGCCTATGGGGCCCTCCGGGATAGGTGGCCCCACCCGGTGGACCCCCGGGACCCTTCCGGTGGTCCCGGTACAATACCGATGACCCCCAAAACTTTCCCGATGGCCGAAAGTGGACTTCCTATATATAAATCTTTACCTCCGGACCACTCCGGAACTCCTCGTGACATCCGGGAAGTAATCCGGGACTCCTAACAACATTCGGGTTACCGCATACTATTATCTCTACAACCCTAGTGTCACCGAACCTTAAGTGTGTAGACCCTACGGGTTCGGGAACCATCAGACATGACCCAGACGTTCTCCGGTCAATAACCAACAGCGGGATCCGGATACCCATGTTGGCTCCCACATGTTCCTACGATGATCTCATCATATGAACCACGATGTTAAGGACTCAATCAATCCCGTATACAATTCCCTTTGTCTAGCGGTATTGTACTTGCCCGAGATTCGATCGTCGGTATGCCGATACCTTGTTCAATCTCGTTATCGGCAAGTCTCTTTACTCGTTCCGTAACACATCATCCCATGATCAACCCCTTGGTCACATTGTGCTCATTATGATGATGTCCTACCGAGTGGGCCCAGAGATACCTCTCCGTCAACCGGAGTGACAAATCCCAGTCTCGATTCGTGCCAACCCAACAGACACTTTCGGAGATACCCGTAGTGCACCTTTATAGCCACCCAGTTACGATGTGACGTTTGGTACACCCAAAGCATTCCTACGGTATCCGGGAGTTGCACAATCTCATGGTCTAAGGAAATGATACTTGACATTAGAAAAGCTTTAGCATACAAACTACACGATCTTTGTGCTAGGCTTAGGATTGGGTCTTGTCCTTCACATCATTCTCCTAATGATGTGATCCCGTTATCAACGACATCCAATGTCCATGGTCAGGAAACCGTAACCATCTATTGATCAACGAGCTAGTCAATTAGAGGCTTACTAGGGACATGGTGTTGTCTATGTACCCACACATGTATCTGAGTTTCCTATCAATACAATTATAGCATGGATAATAAACGATTATCATGAACAAGGAAATATAATAATAACTAATTTATTATTGCCTCTAGGGCATATTTCCAACAGTCTCCCACTTGCACTAGAGTCAATAATCTAGTTCACATCGCCATGTGATGAACACTGATAGGTCACATCGCCATGTGACCAACATCCAAAGAGTTTACTAGTGTCACTAAACTAGTTCACATCACCATGTGATTAAGACTCAATGAGTTCTGGGGTTTGATCATGTTTTGCTTGTGAGAGAGGTTTTAGTCAATGGGTCTGCAACATTCAGATCCGTATGTATTTTGCAAATCTCTAGGTCATATTGTAAATGCTGCTTCCACGCTCCATTTGGAGCTATTCCAAACGGTTGCTCCACTATATGTATCTGGTTTGCTACTCAGAGTCATTTGGATAGGTGTTAAAGCTTGCATCGACGTAACCCTTTACGCCGAACTCTTTATCACCTCCATAATCAAGAAACATTTCCTTATTCCTCTAAGGATAATTTTGACCGCTGTCCAATGATCCGTTCCTGGATCATTCTTGTACCCCTTGACTGACTCATGGCGAGGCACACTTCCGGTGCGGTACACAGCATAGCATACTATAGAGCCTACGTCTGAAACAAAGGGGACGACCTTCGTCCTTTCTCTCTCTTCTGCCATGGTCGAGCTTTAACTATTAACTTCATACCTTACAACTCAGGCAAGAACTCCTTCTTTGACTGATCCATCTTGAACACCTTCAAGATCATGTCAAGGTATGTGCTCATTTGAAAGTACCATTTAGCGTTTTTGATCTATCCTCATAGATGTTGATGCTCAATGTTCAAGCAGCCTAATTCAGGTTTTTTTATTGAAAAACACTTTTAAAATAACCCTATATGCTTTCCATCATTTCCGATCAACAATATGTCATTCACATATACTTATCGGAAATTCTATAGTGCTCCCACTCACTTCTTTGGAAATACAAGTTTCTCATAAACTTTGTATAAACCCAAAATCTTTGATCATCTTATCAAAGCGTACATTCCAACTCCGAGATGCTTACCCCAGTCCTTAGAAGGATTGCTGGAGCTTTGCATACTTGTTAGCGTCTTTCAGGATTTGTCAAAACCTTCTGGTTGTATCACATACAACCTTTCCTCAAGAAAATTGTCGAGGAAACAATGTTTTGACATCCTATCTGCAAGATTTCATAAATAATGCAATAACTGCTAATCCAATTCCAACAGTCTCTTAGCATCGCTACAGTGAGAAAGCCTCACCGTAGTCAACTCCTTGAACTTGTCGGAAATCATCTTAACGACAAGTAGAGCTTTCTTAATGGTGATACTTACCATCATTGTCCGTCTTCCTTTTAAAATCCATCTGTACTCAACAACCTTACGACCATCAAGTAGTTCTTCCAAAGTCTACACTTTGTATTCATACATGGATCCTCTCTCGGATTTTATGGCCTCTCGCCATTTGTCGGAATTCGGGCCCACCATTGCTTCTCAATAGCTTGTAGGTTCATTGTTGTCTAGCAACATGACCTCTAAGACAGGATTGCATACCACTCTGAAGTAGTACGCGTCCTTGTCGACCTACGAGGTTCGGTAGTGACTTGGTCTGAAGCATCGTTATCACTATCATCAGCTTCCACTTCAATTGGTGTAGGTGCCACATGAACAACTTCCTGTGCCCTGCTACACACTGGTTGAAGTGATGGTTCAATAACCTCATCAAGTCTCCACCATCCTCCCACTCAATTCCTTCAAGAGAAACTTTTCCTCGAGAAAGGACCCGTTTCTAGAAACAATTACTCTTGCTTCCGGATCTGAGATAGGAGGTATACCATACCATTTTGGGTGTCCTATGAAGATGTATTTATCCGCTTTGGGTTCGAGCTTATCTGGCTGAAACCTTTTCACATAAGCGTCGCAGCCCCAAACTTTTAAGAAACGACAACTTAGATTTCTCCAAACCATAGTTCAAACGGTGTCGTCTCAATGGAATTACGTGGTGCCCTATTAAAGTGAGTGCGGTTGTCTCTAATGCCTAACCATGAACGATAGTGGTAATTCGATAAGAGACATCATGGTACGCACCATATCCAATAGGGTGCAACTATGATGTTCAAACACACCATCACACTATGGTGTTCCAAGCGGTATTAATTGTGAAACAATTTCCACAATGTCTTAATTGCGTGCCAAAGCTCGTAACTCAGATACTCATCTCTATGATCATATCATAGACATTTTATCCTTTTGTCATGATGATCTTCAACTTCACTCTGAAATTACTTGAATCTTTCAATAATTCAGACTTGTGTTTCATCAAGTAAATATACTCAACATCTACTCAAATCATCTGTGAAGTAAGAACATAACGATATTCACTACATGCCTCAGCACTCATTGGACTGCACACATCAAAATGTATTACTTTCAACAAGTTGCTTTCTTGTTCCATTTTACTGAAAACGAGGCTTTCAGTCATCTTGCCCATGTGGTATGATTTGCATGTCTCAAGTGATTCAGAATCAAGTGAGTCCAAATGGTCCATTTGCATGGAGTTTCTTCATGCATATACACCAATAGACATGGTTCACATGTCTCAAACTTTTCAAAAACGAGTGAGTCCAAAGATCCATCAACATGGAGCTTCTTCATGCGTTTTATACCAATATGACTTACATGGCAGTGCCACAAGTAAGTGGTACTATCATTACTATCTTATATCTTTTGGCATGAAAATGTGTATCACTACGATCGAGATTCAATAAACCATTCATTTTAGGTGCAAGACCATTGAAGGTTTTATTCAAATAAACAGAGTAACCATTATTCTCCTTAAATGAATAACCGTATTGTGATAGACATAATCCAATCATGTCTATGCTCAACGCAAACACCAAATCTCGATGGTAGAGGGAGCGTGCGATGCTTGATCACATCAACCTTGGAATCACTTCCAACACATATCGTCAGCTCACCTTTAGCTAGTCTCCGTTTATTCTGTAGCTTTTATTTCGAGTTACTAACACTTAGCAACCGAACCGGTATCTAATACCCTGGTGCTACTAGGAGTACTAGTAAAGTACACATTAACATAATGTATATCCAATATACTTCTATCGACCTTGTCAGCCTTCTCATCTACCAAGTATCTAGGGTAATTCTGCTCCAGTGGCTGTTCCCCTTATTACAGAAGCACTTAGTCTTGAGTTTGGGTTCAACCTTGGGTTTCTTCACTGGAGCAGCAACTGATTTGCCGTTTCATGAAGTACCCCTTCTTGCCCTCGCCCTTCTTGAAACTAGTGGTTTCACTAACCATCAACAATTGATGCTCCTTCTTGATTTCTACATTCGTGGTGTCAAACATCGCGAATAGCTCAAGGATCATCATATCTCTACTTGTTATGTTATAGTTCATCACGAAGCTCTAGTAGCTTGGTGGCAATGTCTTTGGAGAAGCATCACTATCTCATCTGGAAGATTAACTCCCACTTGATTCAAGTGATTATTGTACCCAGACAATCTGAGTACAAGCTCAACGATTGAGATCTTCTCCCTTAGTTTGTAGGCTAGAAAACTCGTCGGAGGTCGCATGCCTCTTGACGTGGGCACGAGCCTAAAATCCCAATTTCAGCTCTTGGAACATTTCATATGTTTTGCGACATTTCAAAAATGTCTTCGGTGCCTCAATTCTAAACCATTTAACATTACCGAACTATCATGTAGTCATCAAAACGTGTATGTCAGATGTTCGCAACATCCATAGACCACGTTCGAGGTCCAGCACACCGAGCGGTGCATTAAGGACATAAGCCTTCTACTGTCCGCATAATCGCTACTGTCAACTTTCAACTATATTTTCTCTAGGAACATATCTAAAACAGTACAACTAAAGCGCGAGCTATGACATAATTTGCAAAGGGTTTTTGACTATGTTCAGGATAATTAAGTTCATCTTATGAACTCCCACTCAGATAGACATCCCTCTAGTCATCTAAGTGATTACATGATCCGAATCTACTAGACTGTGTCCGATCATCACGTGAGACGGACTAGTCATCATCGGTGAACATCTTCATGTTGATCGTATCCACCATACGACTCATGCTCGACCTTTCGGTCTCTTGTGTTCCGAGGCCATGTCTGTACATGCTAGGCTCGTCAAGTTAACCTAAGTGTTTCGCGTGTGTAAATCTAGCTTACACCCGTTGTATGTGAACGTTAGAATCTATCACACCCGATCATCACGTGGTGCTTCGAAACGACGAACTTTCGCAATGGTGCACAGTTAGGGGGAACACTTTCTTGAAATTTTAAAGAGGGATCATCTTATTTACTACCGTCGTTCTAAGCAAATAAGATGCATAAACATGATAAACATCACATGCAATCAAATAGTGACATGATATGGCCAATATCATTTTGCTCCTTTTGATCTCCATCTTCGGGGCTCCATGATCATCATCGTCACCGGCATGACACCATGATCTCCATCATCGTGTCTCCATGAAGTTGTCTCGCCAACTTATTACTTCTACTACTATGGCCACCGGTTAGCAATAAAGTAAAGTAATTACATGGCGTTTGTTCAATGACACGCAGGTTATACAATAAATTAAGACAACTCCTATGGCTCCTACCGGTTGTCATACTCATCGACATGCAAGTCGTGATTCCTATTACAAGAACATGATCAATCTCATACATCACATATCATTCATCACATTCTTCTTGGCCATATCACATCACAAAGCATACCCTGCAAAAACAAGTTAGACGTCCTCTAATTGTTGTTTGCATGTTTTACGTGGCTGCTATGGGTTTCTAGCAAGAACGTTCCTTACCTACGTAAAAGCCACAACGTGATATGCCAATTGCTATTTACCCTTCATAAGGACCCTTTTCATCGAATCCGATCCGACTAAAGTGGGAGAGACTGGCACCCGCTAGCCACCTTATGCAACAAGTGCATGTCAATCGGTGGAACCTGTCTCACGTAAGAGTACGTGTAAGGTCGGTCCGGGCCGCTTCATCCCACAATACCGTCGAAACATGATTGGACTAGTAACGATAAGCATATTGAACAAAATCAACGCCCACAACTACTTTGTATTCTACTCGTGCATAGAATCTACGCAATAAACCTGGCTCTGATATCACTGTTGGGGAACGTAGCAGAAATTCAAACTTTTCCTACGTGTCACCAAGATCTATCTATGGAGAGACTAGCAACAAGAGATAGGGGAGTGCATCTACATACCCTTGTAGATCGCTAAGCGGAAGCGTTCAAGAGAACGGGGTTGAAGGAGTTGTACTCCTCGTGATCCAAATCACCGGAGATCCTAGTGCCGAACGGACGGCACCTCCGCGTTCAACACACGTACGGTTGGGAGGGACATCTCCTCCTTCTTGATCCAACAAGGGGAAGGAGAGGTTGATGGAGATCCAGTAGCACGACGGCGTGGTGGTGGAAGTAGCGGGATCCCGGCAGGGCTTCGCCAAGCGCAAGCGGGAAGGAAGAGGTGTCACGGGAGGGAGGGAGGCACCAGGGACTCAGATGCGGCTGCCCTCCCTCCCCTCCACTATATATAGGGGCCTAGGGGGCGTTGGCCCCTTGTAGATCCCATCTAGGGAGGGGGGCGGCGGCCCTAGGGGTGGCTTGGCCTCCAAGCCAAGTGGAGGCGCCCCCACCCCTTAGGGTTTCTAACCCTAGGCGCATGGGAGGCCCAAGGGGGGCGCACCAGCCCACCAGGGGCCAGCCTATGGGCCCCTCCGGGATAGGTGGCCCCACCCGCTGGACCCCCGGGACCCTTCCGGTGGTCCCGGTACAATATCGATGACCCCCGAAACTTTCCCGGTGGCTGAAACTGGACTTCCTATATATAAATCTTTACCTCTGGACCACTCCGGAACTCCTCGTGACATCCGGGATCTCATCTGGGACTCCGAACAACATTCGGGTTACCGCATACTATTATCTCTATAACCCTAGTGTCACCGAACCTTAAGCGTGTAGACCCTACGGGTTCGGGAACCATGCAGACATGACCGAGACGTTCTCCGGTCAATAACCAACAGCGGGATCTGGATACCCATGTTGGCTCCCACATGTTCCTACGATGATCTCATCGGATGAACCACGATGTCAAGGACTCAATCAATCTCGTATACAATTCCCTTTGTCTAGCGGTATTGTACTTACCCGAGATTCGATCGTCGGTATGCCGATACCTTGTTCAATCTCGTTACCGGCAAGTCTCTTTACTCGTTCCGTAACACATCATCCCGTGATCAACCCCTTGGTCACATTGTGCACATTATGATGATGTCCTACCGAGTGGGCCCAGAGATACCTCTGCGTCAACCGGAGTGACAAATCCCAGTCTCGATTCGTGCCAACCCAACAGACACTTTCGGAGATACCCGTAGTACACCTTTATAGCCACCCAATTATGTTGTGACATTTGGTACACCCAAAGCATTCCTACGGTATCCGGGAGTTGCACAATCTCATGGTCTAAGGAAATGATACTTGACATTAGAAAAGCTTTAGCATACAAACTACACGATCTTTGTGCTAGGCTTAGGATTGGGTCTTGTCCATCACATCATTCTCCTAATGATGTGATCCCGTTATCAACGACATCCAATGTCCATGGTCAGGAAACCGTAACCATCTATTGATCAACGAGCTAGTCAATTAGAGGCTTACTAGGGACATGGTGTTGTCTATGTACCCACACATGTATCTGAGTTTCCTATCAATACAATTATAGCATGGATAATAAATGATTATCATGAATAAGAAAATATAATAATAACTAATTTATTATTGCCTCTAGGGCATATTTCCAACACCTTCATGGGCCCTAGTGGAGAGAGTAGGCCGACGGTTAGCTGGTGGTGCATGCCCCCCCTAGCCAAACCAAATTGGACTAGGGGTGGGGGCGCGACACCCCTTTCCTTCTTCTCCTCCACCTCTTTCCCCTTCTCCCCTGCTCCAGAAAGGAAGGGGGAATCCTACTAGGACTGGGAGTCCTAGTAGGACACCCCAGACTTGGCACGCCCCCTAGGCCGGCCGCCTCCTCCCCTCCTCCTTTATATACGGGGGCAGGGGGCACCCCAAAGGCACATCAATTGTTCTTAGCCATGTGCGGTGCCCCCCTCCACAGTTTACACCTCAGGTCATAGCGTCGTAGTGCTTAGGTGAAGCCCTGTGCAGGTCACATCATCAACACCGTCATCATGCCATCCTGCTGACGAAACTCTCCCTCGACCCTCTACTGGATCGAGAGTTCGAGGGACGTCATCGAGCTGAACGTGTGCTGAACTTGGAGGTACCGTACATTCGGTGTTAGATCGGTTGGATCGTGAAGACGTTCGACTACATCAACCGCTTTATCATAAGTTTCTGCCTTCGGTCTGCAAGGGTACGTGGACACACTCTCCCCTCTCGTTGATATGCATCTCCTAGATAGCTCTTGTGTGATCATAGGATTTTTTTTTGAAATTGCATGCTACGTTCCCCAACAGTGCCAAGTCTTCGGAAGACTCCATTGATGTCTAGTATGCAACTTTATTCTTGTAGAAACGTGTTGGGCCTCCAAGCGGAAAGTTTTGTAGGACAGTAGAAAATTTCCCTCAAGTGGATGACCTAAGGTTTATCAATCCGTGAGAGGTGTAGGATGGCCTAAGGTTTATCAATCTCTCAAACAACCCTGCAACCAAATACAAGAAATCTTTTGTGTACCCAACACACCCAATACAATGACAAATGTTATAGGTGCATTAGTTCGGCGAAGAGATGGTGATAAAAGTGTAATATGGATGGTAGAAATATATTTTTATAATCTGAATAAATAAAAACAGCAAGGTAGCGAATAGTAAACGGGCACAAAAACGGTGTTGCAATGCTTAAAAATGAGGCCTAGGGTCCGTACTTTCGCTAGTGCAACCTCTCAACAATGCTAACATAGTTGGATCATATGATTATCCCTCAAAGTGCAATAAAGAATCACTCCCGAGTTCTTATTAGTGGAGAACAAAAGACATGAATTGTTTGTAGGCCACGAAACCACCTCAAAGCTATTCTTTTTGTTTGATCTATTCAAGAGTTCGTACTAAAATAACACAAAGCTATTTTTCCGTTTGATCTATCCTAGAGTTCATACTAGAATAACACCAAAGGAAATTCATATTCATAATACTCAATCCACACAAAGAACTATAAAGAGACCCCAAAGTTTCCATCGGAGAAAAACGTGCATCAACCCCTATGCATAGATTACCCCAATATCACTGCGGGAATCCGTGAGTTGAATGCCATAACACATATCAAGTGAATCAATAAGATACCTCATTGTCACCTCAAGTATTCATATTGAAAGACATATATCATGTGTTCTCATCTCTAAATATTCAATCCGACAAGACAAAACTTTGAAGGGTAAAGATTCAATTCATCAGAAAAAGAGTATAGAGGGGAGAAACATCATATGATCCGACTATATTAACAAAGCCCATGATATAGATCACAAGAGAGAGAGAGAGAGATCAAACACATAGCTACTAGTACAAACCCTCAGCCCCGAGGGTGGACTACTCCCTCCTCATTGTGGTGGCCGCCAGGATGATGAAGATGGCCACCGGAGATGATTCCCCCTCCGGCAAGGTGCCGGAAGGGGGTCTAGATTGGTTTTCGCGGATACAGAGACCTTGCAGAGGTGGAACTTCCAATCTAGGGCTACCCCGAAGGGTTTCAGAATATTTGGGAATTTACAGTGCAAAGAAGGGGTATGGGAGGTCACCGAGGTGGGCACAACCCACCTGGGCGCGCTAGGGGGCCCTGGCGTGCCCTGGTGGGTTGTGCCCCCCTCGGGGCACCCCCAGGTGCAGCTCAGGCCCATTGGGTTCGTTCTGGTCTAGAAAAAATCTCCAAAAAGTTACGTGGTGTTTGGACTCCGTTTGAACGCGGTGTTTGGACTCCGTTTGATATTGATTTCCTGCGGTGTAAAAAACAAGTAAAAAAGAACAACATGCACTGGGCACTGGGTCAATAGGTTAGTCCCAAAAAATGATATAAAGTTGCTATAAAATGATTGTAAAGCACCCCAGAATGATAAAATAACAGCATGAGTACTTCATAGATTATAGATACGTTGGATACGTATCCGCATCTCCAAGCTTAATTCCTACTCGTCCTCAAGTAGGTAAATGATAAAAGAAATAATTTATGAAGTGTGAATGCTAGCAAAGTGCATAAGTTTGATCAATGATAATTTCAATCACTTTTTTCTAGCATCATAACATCAATTCTTTCTTATAAAATTTCTCATGTTATAGTAGCAACCAATTCACATGTTAAGGTTCAAACAATGAACTCGCTTGAAACTCAACAACCTATGTTCTAAGTCACCAAGCAATTGTAATTCAACTTATTCAACAGAGTCTAAGTAAGAGCTCCACATACTCAACCATCTTATAGTCTTCTATGATTGCTAACACTCACCGCATACACATGAGCAAAACGTTTCAACCAGACACATAGAAAGATAGGGGCTCATAATTTCGCCTCCCAACGTATTCACCTTTGGGTGATGTCAACAATAATAACTCATGCTACCCATATCCAACTGGATATGTGTGCCTAGATCTTTCCTCACCACATGATGCTTGCCAAAGGAGAAAAATAAAAAGGAATAGAGAGAAAACTTTGACTCTTTTCATAAAAGTAAAGGATAGGCCCTTCGCAGAGGGAAGCAGAGGTTGCCATGCGCTTATTTGTTTGTATGCTCAACCCCTTAGTGCAAAAGAACGTCATGTTATATTTCCGCTTATGATAGCAACCTTTATTATGTTGTATGTCGCTTTTATTCTTTGCCATCACAAGTACATACAATGCTCAGTTTTATCTTACACTAAATGATCTAACACTTTTAGAAGTAATTTTATTGCCTTTTTGCACCGATGATAACTTACTTGAAGGATCTTGCTCAATCCTTAGGTAGGTATGGTGGACTATCAAAACAAGATTTGGGTTTAAGGGTTTTTGGATGTTGGGTTCCACGGTAGGGTGCGTCGACTGCAAATTAAAATTTTCCTATGCGCAGAACAACAGGAATATGCTATGGGAGATGGATCACAGATTGTTACCACTAGACGCGCAGTGCCATGCAACGGAAGTAGAGTTGAGGCAGCGCGTCCACGTGGATCGTCTCCTCCTCATCCGATCTCCCTCGAACAGTCGGTCGTCCGATCCCACGTACAAGTTCACCGAAGCGGCGCAAGTGCACCGCCTCTAATGGTATCCGGGCGTGCAGGACGAACACCGTGCGGCGGACTACTAGGTCCGATCACACAGTCGGCGGCGAGTGGAGGTGGCTATTTGCAACACATGCAAGCCCTAGTGACAGCGCCAAAGCGATCAACTGCATGAGTGTGCCGCACCTCCACTTTATATAGGTGTCCGTCGCGGGCACAACACTTGGGCCTTGCACGGACCCTAAAGCCCAAAGTCTACTCGGTCGCGTTCCAAGTCCAGCTCGGATCACATCCGACAAGTGTCTTCCGAACCGGCCTCATAGGTTCCTTCCCTTAAGCGCGCGACCCCTTAGGTTCAAGTCGGCTTGGTCGCAGTTCGGATTACCTCCGAACTGCATGGTGGTAGCAGCCTCTAGTAAGGCATGTCGAACACCAAGCAGACCATGAAGCTGGTTAGGCAAACCTGTACATCATACTTTTGTTCCCTTTGCCACACGATATATGTTGTCGGGCTCAAGGCGAGTTTGTCATCCTTGTGGTAGCCCGACCTCTTTCTCGTTCCAGTGATGGCGACCACTATCTGGATTATCTCATAATCCTTGTCGCATGGCCATGCTTCTCTTGATCGGATTACACGAGGGGCCCAGAGTATATCTCTCCTGATCGGAGGGGCAAATCCCATCTTGCTCGACCACGTCTCGCAGCATGGGTTTGGACAAGCCCGAAACCTACCTTTGTAACTATCCAGTCACGGAGTAGCATTTGGTCGGCCCAAAGTAGGTCTGTCACCATCCCGAGTACATGCGTCAGCTCAGGTCTTAGGACATAGAACGTATGTTGTACTAGAGACTCGCAGATGACATATCGCTGCGTCTCATAGTTGGGTCTATCCGACTCGGACCTTATCTCGACTCGGATCCGACTATGTGGAATCCGACCAGATCCTTCCGAGTCCATATTATCTGGTTAGCATCCAATGCTTCATGGCTAGTGAGACCAAGCCATCGACCGTGTCATATGCTAGTCTAGTCGGCTGCACGTCCACACATCCCTTTCGACTAGGGACCTTTTAGGATAGTCATCATACAATGCATAGGCCCACAAACAAGTCACGTACTTGCTTATATACATCATTGATAATGACCAAGGACTATCTTTATTCATAAACACATAGGAAATATCATCATACATGATTGCCTCTAGGGCATATCTCCAACAGTCTCCCACTTGCACTAGAGTCAATCAAATAGACATCAAATGCCCATAGCTCTAACGTGCCCCTCATGCTTGGGTTGTGGAAGCGGCTTAGTCAACGGATCTGCAACATTTGCGTCCATGTGAATCTTGCATAACTCTACATCACCATTCTTTACGATCGTTCGTATCAGGTGATATTTCCGATCTATGTGTCTGACCTTGTGGTGATTTCTCGGCTCCTTGGCTTGTGCGATGGCACCAGAATTATCACAACAAAGGTCCAACGATTTCACCGAGGCTGGGAAAATACTAAGATCATCCAGAAAATGCCGGATCCAAACACCTTCCTTTGCAGCTTCACAAGCCGCAATGTATTTGGCTTCTGTGGTAGAACCGGCCACTGTATCCTGCTTGGAACTCATCTAGTGCACTTCTCCTCCGTTCAGGACGTACACGAATCCGGACTATGATCGACAATCATCTCTGTCGGTTTGGAAACTAGCATCGACGTAACCCCTTACGACGAGCTCTTCCTCACCTCCATAAACTAGGAACATCTCTTTAGTCCTTTTTAGGTACTTCAAAATAGTCTTTACCGCTGCCCAGTGACTCTCACATGGGTTGGCCTGGTATCTACTTGTTAGGCTTATTGCAAAAGCAACATCAGGCCTTGTACATATCATGGCATACATGATGGATCCGATTGCCGAGGCATACAGAATCCTACTCATCCTACTTTGCTCATTAGATGTCGAAGGACTCTGAGTCTCGCTTAGCCTTATACCATGTGAGAGTGGCAAGAACCCTTTCTTCGCCTCACTCATGTTGAACCGCTTCAACACTTTATCTATGTACGTGCTTTGGCTTAAGCCGAGAGACCTCCTCGATCTATCTCTATAGATCTTAATGCCTAAAATATAGACTGCCTCACCAAGGTCCTTCATCGAAAACTTGCCATTCAATGATTCCTTGACCGAGTTTAGCATCGAAACATTGTTACGGATCAACAATATGTCATCCACATACAAGATCAAAAGCACTATCGAGCTCCCACTTAACTTCTTGTATAAACAAGAGTCCTCTTCACTTTTGATGAAACCGAGACCAGTGACGACCTCATCAAAACGAATATTCCAGCTCCGAGATGCTTGCCTCAACCCATAAATGGATCTCTTGAGCCTGCATACCTTACTAGTGCTAGTCGGATCGACAAAACCCTCGGGCTGTATCATATACACGTCCTTGGTTAAATTTCCGTGAAGGAAAGCCATTTTGACATCCATCTGCCATATCTCATAATCGAAATATGCAGCTATAGCTAGTATGATCCTCACCGACTTTAGCATCGCTACCAGTGAGTAAGTCTCGTCATAGTCAATTTCTTGAACTTGTCCATAACCCTTAGTGACAAGCCGAGCTTTGTGGATCTAAACATTTCCATCCACATTGGTTTTCTTCTTAAAGACCCATTTGCAACCAATGGCCGTTACGCTAGGTGGCGGATCAACCAAGTCCCAGACTTGATTCTCATCCATGGACTTTAACTCGGATCTCATGGCCTCCAGCCATGCCTCGGAATCTAGGCTCACTATCGCTTCCGCATATGTGGTCGTTCATCGCTTTCTAGCAACAATACATCACGCACTCTGCGCAATCTTTCTGACCTCCGTGGTTCCGATGCTGCTTCCACTACGGGTTCCCTGACTAACTCCAGTATGATCTCATCACTAGCCGAGCCATCCCCGAGTGGTCCTCAAATTTCTTCGAGTTGGACCGTCCTCCCACTGGCCTCCTGACTGAGAAACTCTTTCTCAAGGAAAACCCCGTTCCGAGCAACAAACACTTTGTTCTCTTCCCGGTTGTAGAAGCTATATCCCAAGGTTTCCCTCGGATATCCCACGAATATGCATTTATCCGACTTGGGTGTAAGCTTGTCTGACATAAGTCGCTTGACAAATGCTTCACAACCCCAAATCTTAAGAAAAGACAAACTGGGACTCTTCCCGGTCCACATCTCATGTGGTGTCTTGTCTACGGATTTTGACGGTACCCTGTTAAGTGTGAAAGCTGCAGTTTCTAGGGCGTATCCCCAGAATGACAAGGGTAAATCCGATTTGCGCATCATAGACCGGACCATGTCCAATAAGGTCCTATTCCTCCGTTCTGACATGCCGTTTCTCTGTGGCGTACCCGGACGTGTGAGCTGAGGTACTATACCTCGAATTTTCAGATGATCATCAAACTCCTGGCTCATGTACTCACCTCCACGATCAGATCGCAGAAGTTTTATAGTCTTGCCGAGATGATTCTCAACCTCGTTCTGAAACTCTTTGAACTTTTCAAAAGTTTCCGACTTGTGCCTCATCAAATAGATATCCATATCTACTCAAGTCATCGGTAAAAGTCACGAAGTACTGATAGCCACCTCTGGCAGTTGTGCTCACTGGACCACACACATCACTATGTATAAGCTCCAACAACTCGGACACCCTCTCGCAACTCTTTGTGAAAGGAGACTTAGTCATCTTGCTGAGCAAGCATGATTCACATGTCTCGAACGACCCGAAGTTGGACGAAGTTAGGAGCCCATCATCATGGAGCTTCTTCATGCATTTCAGACTAATGTGTCCAAGCCGGCAATGCCAGAAGTATGTCGGATTTATCTCATTAGGCTTATGCCTCTTGACATTCACGTTATAGACCGGTTCCTGTTCTAGATTCAATATAAATAGCCCATCAACAATGGGTGCATAGCCGTGGAACATACCATTCAAAAATATCGAACAACCATTGTCCTTTAAATTGAATTCATAACCTTGACTCATCAAACATGATGCAGAAATAATGTTCCGACTAAGTGCGGGAATGTAATAACAATTATTAAATTCCATAATGAATCCGGAAGGAAGCTGGAGTTGCATCGTGCCGACCTCCAACGCAACAACTCTTGCTTTGTTGCCGACCCTGATGTCAATCTCCCCTTGTGCCACACGCCTAGTTCTTACCAGCCCCTGCATCGATTTGCATATATGAACAACCGATCCGGTATCAAATACCCAAGAGCTACTAGGTATGTCAGCAAGGTAAATGTCTATAACATATGCAACAAGTGTACCTTTGCCCGAAGAAGCATTTCCGGCCTTCTTGCCATGCTCTGCAAGCCACTTGCTACAGTTCCTCTTCCAGTGACCAGTTTCCTTGCAATGATAGCAAATGGCCTTCGAGTCCGGTCCAGACTTCGGCGCAGTGGCGGAGGTTACCGTCTCCATGCCCTTTGCCTTAGCCTTTTTCTTGGACCAACTCTTCTTGAACTCAGCCGATTTCTGCACCATCAACACTTGATGTGTGCCTTTCTTAATATCCTGCTCTGCCACTTTGAGCATTTCATGTAATTCAGTGAGCTTCTTATCCATGCCATGCATATGATAGTTCGAGATGAACGTCCCATAGCTGGGCAGAAGAGAACCCAGAACTGCATCAGTAGCCAGCTCATCCAAGAGCGGGAACCCAACCAATCCAAACCTTGCACATATCCGATCATCTTGATCACATGTGGGCTCAGTGGATCACCTTCCTCCAGCTTGCAATCCATCAAGGATCGCCAGACGTTGAACCTTTCAGTCCTAGCCTGTGTCTGAAATATGCTCTTGAGACTCTCGATCATATCGTAAGCCTCAACATTTTCGAAATGTTGTTGCAAATCGGGCTCCATAAAAGCCAACATCAGACAGCTGATCTCCGTTGATTCATCAACGAGTTTCTGGTAGGCATTCTTGGTTGTGGCATTAGCATTATCGGCAGGTTCCTCTGGAAGTGGATCCTCTAGAACATGTTCCTTTTTATCATGCTTGAGAACAATTCTCAAATTTCTATACCAGGTGGTAAAGTTTGTTCCATTTAGTTTATCCTTTTCCAGAATTGATTTCAATGAAAAGTTGGGTTGAGCAGGGGGTGCCATTGATCTACAACAGAAAATATGCAATCACTAGGTAATGTGTTTATGTAGAGTAATTCAAGCCTAAACAGAAATACTCCCACTGAAGTCAGCATCCCTCCGCAAACTCTCAGTGATTCAGGATCCGACTAGCGCATGCGACTAGTGAGCTTTAGCATCACTGCTAGCCAACATACCTATCCGGTAAGCAACTCCTTGCTAATCATATCTCTATACGACTCCTGCCGGCCGGGAAGGTATCTCATACCCCGGCTCCCAACCTTCTTTGCCACAAGGCCCAAAATCGTTTTGATAGCCTTGTCAAGCTAACCTAACACAGTGCATGTTCGTGTCCGACACAAACCCTTCAGTTCAAGGACACCTAGCAGCACCCCAATTTTATGAACCCACTACTAGACGTACTTGACGGGCGAAGGTGCAACATCGGGGATGGCAATTCGCTTGATATTCATGTGGGATCATTCTATCATTCTAACATGCATAGAAACAAAGAAGCATAACAATCACAAATAAACACATATTGTGAAATAGTATGGCTCCTTCATGGACGTTCTTCCAGGTCGGCTCCAACTCTGATGACCATCTAAGAACTCCATCTTGTTTGTCACGCCAGGACGCCAAGCCACCAACCTGGTCTCTATTATCCAACTACTACAACTAGTAATGAATTTTACATAGAGTCACAAGTCGACACACAGGTCGTTATACAATATAATGACAACACTTTGGCTCCTGCCGACTGACAAACATGACACGCATGCCACGTATAAATTACACACATGCATCACATACACATGAGCCATACTTTCACATCAAACCTGCAAAACAAAGTTATGCATAGAATCGCATTCTACCAGTTTGTGTGTCGAGTACGAAATACACGGCGCTATGCACATGGCGGTCCCGCTAGTCGGTTAGCGGGCGGGGTTCAAAGGGGCAGCGCCCCTCATGGGTGCGGGCAGCGTCCGACGTTTTCGGAAATCACAGATCACATCTGAACTCCGTTCACGCTGAATTTTCCTATCTGACCGATTTTATCGATCATCAGAAATCCGATTCGGATTTACGTTTCACTGTTAACCCCGATGGCGGATAACCGACCGGTAGGGGTAGATCGTGTCACGACCTCATCAATCCCAATTGACAGAAAACATAGCCTCAATGATCCCCATGTGCAGTTGATCACATCAACCGTGCACATAGCTGATCTCATCAACGACAACAGATCTCATCTGCTGCTTCCACATATCTAATATGCATATGATCTGAATCCAAATCGTATAGCAGAGGCTCTGATACCACTGTTGGGTTCTATGATAGGGTGCGTCGACTGAAATTAAAATTTTCCTATGCGCAGAACAACAGGAATATGCTACGGGAGATGGATCACAGATTGTTACCACTAGACGCACAGTGCCGTGCAGCGGAAGTAGAATTGAGGCAGCGCGTCCGCGTGGATCGTCTCCTCCACGTCCGATCTCCCTCGAACAGCCGGTCGTCCGATCCCACGTACAAGTTCACCGGAGCAGCGCAAATACACCGCCTCTAATGGTATCCACGCGTGCAGGAGGAACACCATGCGGCGGATTGCTAGGTCCGATCACACAGTCGGCGGCGAGTGGAGGTGGCTATTCACAACACATGCAAACCCTAGTGACAGCGCCAAAGCGATCAACCGCATGAGTGTGCCGCACCTCCACTTTATATAGGCGTTCGTCGCGGGCACAACACTTGGGCCTTGCACGGACCCTAAAGCCCAAAGTCTACTCGGTCGCGTTCCAAGTCTAGCTCGGATCACATCCGACCAGTGTCTTCAGAACCGACCTCGTAGGTTCCTTCCCTTAAGCGCGCGACCCCTTAGGTTAGAGTCAGCTTGGTCACAGTTCGGATTACCTCTTAACTGCACAGTTGGTAGCGGCCTTTAGCAAGGCATGCCGAGCACCGAGCAGACCATGAAGCTGGTTAGGCGAACCTGTACACCATACTTCTTTCCCTTTGCCACCTGATATATGTTGTCGGGCTCAAGGCAAGTCTGTCATCCTTGTGGTAGCCCGACCTCTTTCTCGTTCCAGTGATGCCGACCACTATCCGGATTATCTCATAATCCTTGTTGCATGGCCATGCTTCTCTTGGTCGGATTACACGAGGGGCCCAGAGTATATCTTTCCTGATCGGAGGGGCAAATCCCATCTTGCTCGACCACGTCTCGCAGCATGGGTTTGGACAAGCCCGAAACCTACCTTTGTAACTACCCAATCACAAAGTAGCGTTTGGTCGGCCCAAAGCAGGTCTGTCACCATCCCGAGTACATGCGTTAGCTCAGGTCTTAGGACATAGAACGTATGTTGTACTAGAGACTCACAGATGACATATCGCTGCGTCTCATAGTTGGGTCTGTCCGACTCGGACCTTATCTCGACTCGGATCCGACTATGTCGAATCTGACCAGATCCTTCCAAGTCCATATTATCCGGTTAGCATCCAATGCTTCATGGCTAGTGAGACCAAGCCATCAACCATGTCATATGCTAGTCTAGTCGGCTGCGCGTCCACACAGCCCTTTCGACTAGGGACCTTTTAGGACAGTCATCATATAATGCATAGTCCCACAAACAAGTCACGTAAGGACATGTCACGTCATTTAGAAAGTTGTCAGCTGAAGTATCGTTCTCTCTACGGTGGTATGTGAAGATCATTTTGCAGATCCGGACACGGCCTACGTGTTCGAAAATAACCTTGGAGTATTCGGAAGGAAGAACCTGCCTTGCAATGCCGAAGACAAGACTGCACGCCGGACTCATCGTCATTGAAGCCTGGTTCAGACGCTACTGAGGGAGTCTTGGATTAGGGGGTATCCGGACAGCCAGACTGTATACATCGTCCGGACTATTAAAGCGTGAAGATACAAGACTCAAGACTTCGGCCCGTGTCCGGATGGGACTCTCCTTTGCGTGGAAGACAAGCTTGGCGATCCGGATATTATATTTCCTTCCTTGTAACCGACTCCATGTAAACCCTAGCCCTCTCCAGTGTCTATATAAACCGGAGAGGATGGTCCTTCGAAGGCCGATCACAATTACAATCGTACCATCATAGGCAGATCTTTGTGTTCGGTGGCTTCACACTGCGGGCCAATTCGCTTGGCCATCTGGAGCAGATAGACAGCTATGCCCCTGGCACCAGATCAGGTTTGGAAACTTGAACTACACGGTGGATATTCATGGAGACTAGATCTTTGACGGATTCGGCCCTGTGTCAAGACCGCTGGACAGTCACGACGAGCACGACCTAGACCTGCTGTTGGACAATGCTCGGAACATCATCCCTGCAATAGCCCCGGATCTAAATCCGGAACAGGTTGCGTTGCCCAAGGACGTGTAGGTAGACTCCGCCCTGCAGGCCGTATACTCATCGGCGGTGGAGCCGAACATAGGTCTCACCTCTGTGGAGGCCTATAACCCCGGGCCCCCGGACTCGTATTCGGTCGTTGCTTCCGGTCCGTATGCTCTTGAGCCAGTCGAGCCAGGTTGGGCTCGGTAATGGAGTTTACCGTTGCGGACATCTTTCAGCACTCGCCCTTTGGCAACATGCTGAACTCATTAAAGTCTCTCTCTTTGTCAGGAGGCTCCGGGCCGAACTACGTCCGGCTCGAGTGGGAAGCAGATGACGAAGGAATTCGCTGCCCACCCACCACCCACTTCATTGCCACGATCGATGATTTAACCGACGTGCTTGACTTCGACTTCGAAGACATCGACGGTATGGACGACAATGCCGGAGACGTACAGGAGCCACCGCTCACAGGGCGGTGAACAACCACCTCCTCATACGATATATACATGGTGGACACTCCGAAAGAAACCAATGGCGATGAGGCAACGGAGGATAACCCCTCCAAGAATAAAGCAAAGCATGGGCGTCGCCCGCGCCGCTCCAAGCCCCGCCAAGGCAATACCGGCACCGGAGACGAAAACAATCCGGACGGTGCCGACGATGAATACAACCCCGAACAGCCCGCCTTCGAGCAGGCTGAACAGGAAGATGGGCATGACAGCCCAGATGAACAGGCGACGGACGGGTACCCGGAGGAGGAGAACTACATGCCCCTCTCCGAAGACGAGATTAGCCTCGGCGACGACAAGTTCGGCATGCCCAAGGACCCCGCGGAGCAGGAGCACTTCAAGCGTCGGCTTATTGCCACTGCGAGAAGCCTGAAGAAGAAGCAGCAACAGCTTCAAGCTGATCAAGACCTGCTCACAGATAGATGGACAGAAGTCCTGGCAGCCGAGGAATATGGACTCGAGCGCCACACGGCTGACCGGCCGCCTCGAGGTCGGGATAAATCGGCATATCAGCCCGAATACCAGCTTGCACCCCCGCGCCAGTTTACTACGGCCCGAGGCAATACTCAGGACCTGCGCGATAAACTGGACAACACCGCAGGACAACCAAGATCGATGTACGGATCACGGGGGCGCACTGCAGCGCATGACGATGACCATCATACCAGATACAGTAACAGCAAATCCGGCCGTGCCGAATATAACCAGTCAGACACAGCTGGACTGCGTCGCGACATAGCCCGGCACAGAGGCGCCGCACACCCCCTCTGCTTCACCGATGAAGTGATGGATCATGAATTCCCAGAAGAGTTCAAACCCGCAAACATCGAATCATACGATGGCACAACAGACCCCGCGGTATGGATCGAAGATTTCCTTCTCCACATTCACATGGCCCGCGGAGATGATCTACATGCCATCAACTATCTTCCCCTTAAGCTCAAAGGACCCGCCCGGCACTGGCTAAACAGCCTGCCCGCAAATTCCATTGGCAGTTGGGAAAATCTGGAAGACGCATTTCTTTACAACTTCCAAGGCACATATGTGCGACCGCCGGATGCCGATGACTTGAGCCACATTACTCAACATCCCAGAGAATCAGCTAGGAAATTCTGGACTCGGTTCCTAACTAAAAAGAACCAAATAGTTGACTGCCCGGACGCCGAAGCCCTAGCGGCCTTCAAGCATAATATCCAAGACGAGTGGCTCACCCGGCACCTCGGCCAGGAGAAACCCAAGTCCATGGTAGCTCTCACGACACTAATGACCCGCTTTTGCGCGGGCGAGGACAGCTGGTTAGCTCATAGCAGCACTACGCCACATTCTGGCACTTCAGACGTCCGTGACAATAATGGAAATCTACGGTGCAACAGACACAAGCGACGGAACAACGGCGACAACACCGAAGACATGGCGGTCAATGCCGGATTCAGTGGATCCAAATCCGGTCAGCGGAAGAAGCCATTCAAACGCAATAATCTGGGACCGTCCAGTCTAGACCGTATACTGGAGCTCGCGTGCCAAATTCATGGCACCCCGGACAAGCCAGCCAACCACACCAATAGAGACTGCTAGGTATTTAAACAGGCCGGCAAAATAAACGCCGAAAACAAGGACAAGGGGCTGCACTGCGACGATGACGAGGAGCCCCGGCATCCGAACATGGGGGGACAGAATAAATTCCCCCCCCCCAGGTGAAAACGGTCAACATGATCTACGCCACCCACATCCCCAAGCGGGAACGGAAGCGAGCACTACAAGACGTCTACGTGATGGAGCCAGTCGTCCCCAAATTCAACCCATGGTCAGCTTGTCCGATCACCTTTGATCGTAGGGATCATCCTACTAGCATCCATCACGGCGGCTCGGCCGCATTGGTTCTAGACCCAATCATAGACGGATTTCACCTCACAAGAGTCCTTATGGACGGAGGCAGCAGCCTGAACCTGCTTTACCAGGACACAATGCGCAAAATGGGCATCGATCCTTCAAGGATTAAGCCCACCAAAACCACCTTTAAAGGTGTAATTCCTGGAGTAGAGGCCCGTTGTACGGGCTCTATAACATTGGAAGTGGTCTTCGAATCTCCGGATAACTTCCGAAGCGAAGAGCTAATCTTTGATATCATCCCTTTCCGTAGTGGTTACCACGCACTGCACGGACGAACCGCATTCCCTAGATTCAATGCGGTACCACACTATGCATACCTCAAGCTCAAGATGCCAGGCCCGCGCGAGGTCATAACAGTGAACGGAAATATGGACCGCTCTCTCCGTATAGAAGAGCACACTGCAGCCCTTGCGGCAGAAGTACAATGCGGCCTCCTCCGGCAAGCCACCAATCCGGCGACGACAACCTCAAGCTCCGTCAAGCGAGGGCGGAACACCCTGCAACAGGATCAGCAGGCACGCCAAGAGCATGACTAGCAGTCCAGCCTCCGCTCAAATCCCATCAAAGCAACATTCGTGCCATGCGTACACAATTACGCACTCAAAATACCATGGGCACAGGCGGAGGCAGAGCAGTGGCTCAGTCAACAGTACGATATCGCTTCGTAACCTTTCCATTTACCTTTAAGGACATTGCTTTAGTGCAGCTTCTCTAGAAGAGCCGGATTGTCGGACTTACATAGGAGAGGAAACCAAGGAGGCAATAGGCTTTGCGCACAGAAGGAAACACCCAGGTGGAATGTATTTACGATCGTTATACCTGCTTTATCTATCTGTACGTAGCCTGCCCTTGGATAGGATATGTCAAATAATCCTATTTATCTCCGCTTAATGCATTCATTGTAAACATACGCTTAAACGTATTATTCATCAATGGGAGATCACATATAACGCCAGCTTATTATTCTTATTTGAGCATTTTTTCTTACAAATGTCTTTTAATATTGCATCCATACACTTTGGTATGTTGAGTTCGCTAGGGGCTTCTTATGGCGCCCCATAATACGGTAAAACAAGTTCGAACACTTTCAACAGTGCGGCACCCCGAACTTATAGCATTATATGCATCAGCTCCAAATCATGTCTTGGGTCTACAGTTGGGATAGCCCGGCTCCCTTGTTTTGGTGCCTTACGTTCCGTTATATCGGCTAAGGTAGCACAGGGAGAACTACTACGATTGTGCCCTGGTTCTTCCGGATGAGCACCTCAGTAGAGAAAGCCGAAAACTGATCGGCATGATGTGGCGAGAGCTGGTCGCTGTTCGAGAGGTCTTAAAATCCTTAAAGATTTTTTCGCTTTAGGTGATAATTCGGCTTCGTCCAATCTAGGCGTATATAGCGCCCCGATTTGGCCTTCCAAATTCTAGGGGCTTCGCCGAAATTTAAAATTGTAGACTTATATGGCTAAGTGGAGGTTATAAAGCCGCATAGTCCGATTGCCTTGTTCGCTGCGCTGGAAACCTCCTTAAGGGACCAAACACTTGGATAAAGAGTGTCCGGGTTTTCCACGAACACCCCAGTACTAGTTACATGGGGGCGGAAGCCGACGACTGGCCTACTTTCAGAATTTGATAAACAGCCACACAGAAGGTAATATTTTAAATAACAAAAGTGCTACATAGTGCAAGTAACTTCGTCTTTAAAATACAAACATGACAGAAGTGAATTCAGTCAAAAATTATGTCCTTGGTACACTCATCGGCCACGAGGCAAGCACCCTTCATAACGCCATCATCATACTTCTCGGGAATGCGATGCGGCTTGCCCTCTGGCGGCCCGTCCTTCACCAGCTTCTCCGCATCCAGCTTGCCCCAATGCACCTTCGCACAGGCAAGGGCCCGGCGGGCACCCTCAATGCAAACGGATCGCTTGATGACTTCCAGGCGCGGACAATCATTCACCATCCGCTTGATCAGGCCGAAGTAGCTAGTGGGCAGGGGCTCACCAGGCCACATCCAGACTATGAAATCCTTCATAGCCACTTCGGCCGCCTTGTGGAGTTCGACCAACTGCTTCAGTTGGTCACTCAGAGGCGTTGAATGTTCGGCCCCAGCATACTGGGACCAGAACAACTTCTCCGTTGAGCTCCCCTCCTGGGCACGGTAGAACTCCGCGGCATCTGATATGCTGCGTGGCAGATCTGCGAATGCCCCTGGAGAGCTCCGAACTCGGGTAAGTAAAAGAAACGCCTCCTCCACATGTTTGCTTTGCATAAAGAATTTCTTACCCGATGTTATCTTTTTGGCCTCCTAGATTTCCTGTTGTGCCTTCTCGGCTTCGGCCTTGGCGTCTTTTATACTTATAAGGGCCTTCGCAAGCTCGGCCTCTTTTGCTTTAAGCTCATGCTCTACGGACTCGAACCTTTTGCCGAGCTCCTGGAGCTCTTCTTGTACCTCGCCCACGCGGGCTTCTTGCTTTTGCGCTCCTTGCGTTCCAAGGCCGCCTTGTGTTCGGCCTCGGACAGCGCTTTCTCAAGAGACGCCACTTTGGTGGTGGTCTCTGTTGCCAAATCACGACGCTTCGTCGTTAGCATAATTAAATTTTATCTACCATTCATTATATAAGAGAGGGGAATCATTCACCTTTGTTCTCTTTGAGCTGCCTCCTCGTGAGGTCGAGCTCTCCTTGCGCCTGCTCCAGGTCCTGTTTTAGTCCGGCGATCTCGGCCGTATGGACCGCAGCGGCAAGCAACACAGCCTGTTTATTCACATTCAAACTTATTGTTAGACTCCTGCGGATTATAATTGACCCTCCGTTTGGTTTTTCCTTCCGAACACGAAACAGAGTATCAGGGGCTACTACCTATCGGGTGGTAATTTCACACATTTTTACTACTTACCTCAAAGCCTGTTAGGAAGCTGGTGCAGGCTTCGGTTAGTCCGCTCTTGGCGGACGAAACCTTCTGAATCACCGCACTCATGAGAGTACGGTGCTCTTCATCTATGGAAGCGCCGCGAAGCGCTTCCAGCAGACGATCTGATGCCTCGGGCATAGCGGAAGTACTCGGCACAGACGGCTCGCCGTCCATAACGAGGGGTTGTCCGCCTGAGTCTGGAACAACGGGAGGTTCCGGAACGGTGTTCGGTTGAGAGTCCGTCTTACTGCGGCTCTCACCAACATGATTCGCGGGGACCTTGAACCCCGCATATCTGACGTTTGGAATGCCGCCTTGGGGCGCCTCCAGATCCACCTCCCCCCACTCGGGAAGCCTTTGGGACAACACCTTTGTGTCATCCGCAGGCCGAGGAGAAGTGGCCGTCGGGAGTGAGTTCATTGCTGACTTACTCAAGGACCTGTCTGAAGACGACACCTCGGGATGGGCTCTGGCCGGACTGCATACAAGTTCGACGTTGTAACAAAATTATGAAGCAAAATTACGATGGAATGCGGATACTTACGATTGCACTAGGGGCTTCTCCCTCGGCAGCCACCCTTCCTCGCTATCAGTGGCGGTGGCAGAGTAGTCTAGAAGGGACACCTTTCCCTTCTTGGATGTCCCAGTCTCCCCCACTGGGCCGGCCTTCCTCTTTTTCTCCCCCCCAGTATGGGGAGGTGGAGTTTCTTCTTGTTTTCCCCCACTTCCGCGGGAGGAATCTGCCTCGTTGTCATCGGACGACAAGGGTATGACGGCCTTGCGCCAGGGCCTCTCTTGGTCCCCTGGTCCGCCGTCTCAGGCCCCCCATCCTTTCCGGATGGGGCGGCCTCCTCCTCCTCCTCTTCTTACCCTTTGTGGGAGGAGTCTTCCTCGTCCTCTTCGGACGAGGCTTTTGGCACAGCCTTACGTCAGAGACCCTTTCGGATCCCTGGGGCCTTCTTATCGGCCTTCTTCTCCAGCCCCTTATAGGGCGCCGGGGCCAGCATCTTCGTCAGGAGATCATTAGCTGGGCTTTCTGGCAGCGGAGCCGGACAGTCAATCCGCTCCACTATCTCCAAATAATCCTGAACAAATATACACAATCACTTAAGGCTCCCCCATGAATATATTGGGAAGAACTGAACCCGGTGGCAGCCTGGGAACTCACCTGAATAGGATGCCGCGCGGCGTGGAGCCCACGGTCCTTGGATATGAGAGGAGGTACTTCGGAGGCCTTGAACAACACCTTCCACGCGTTTTTGTGCTTCATGCCGTAGAGCCTCTAGAGCATCTGGTGTTCGGCCGGGATGAACTCCCACAGATTGAATGCCCGCCTTTGGCACGGCAGAATCCGGTGAACGAGCATGACCTGGATCACGTTGACAAGCTTGATGTTCTTGTCCTTCATGCCCTTGATGCAGTTTATGAGTCCGGTCAGCTCTATAGATTCGCCCCATAACAGGCCCTTCTGTTCCCAAGAGGTGAGCCGCATAGGGGTTCCAGATCGGAACTCGGGGGCCGCCACCCAGTTGGCGTCGCGCGGCTCGGTGATGTAAAACCACCCTGATTGCCACCCCTTCACGGTTTCCGCAAAGGAGCCGTCGAGCCAGGTGACGTTAGGCATTTTGCCCACCATGGCTCCTCCGCACTCCGCTTCCTAGCCGCTCACGATCTTCGGCTTCACGCAGAAGGTTTGCAGCCACAAGCCGAAGTGAGGCTTGATGCATAGGAAAGCCTCGCGTACGACGATGAACACTGAGATGTTGAGGACGAAGTTCGGGATTAGATCATGGAAATCTAGCCCGTAGTAGAACATGAGCCCGCAGACGAAGGGGTGGAGTGGAAACCCCAGTCCACGGACGAAGTGGGCAAGGAACACGACCCTCTCGTGGGGTCCTGGAGTTGGAATGACCTGCCCGCCGTCTGGTAGCCGGTGCGCTATGTCTGCGGCCAAGTATCCGGCTGCCCGAAGACTTGCGATATTCTTCTCCTTCACGGTGGAAGCCACCCATTTACCTCCTGCTCCGGACATGTTTAACTATGCGGAGAAGGCTTGGACTAGGGCACTGGAGCTCGGGGAGGCAAGAGTGGGCAGAGGAGGAAGAAGGTGTGGGTAAGAATAGGGGAACTCTTACCCCTTTATAGAGGCAACGAAAGCGATGCGCCTCCCCACTAGCCTATTGAGAATCGCTTACTTCCCAAGCGCCACGATTGATGGCACGGAGGGATTACCCATACCCGTATTGATGAGAATCCCGTGATAAGGGGACACGATCTCTGCTTTGAAAAGACATGTCAAGGAAACCGCCTCGCAATACGCGTTGTGGCTGGTTGCGGAAAAACTATTTGAATAATGACCAGACCGTAAGGACATGTCACATCATTTAGAAAGTTGTCAGCTGTAGTATCATTCTCTCTACGGTCGTATGTGAAGATCATTTTGCAGATCCGGACACGGCCTACGTGTTCGATGATAACCTTAGAGTATTCGGAAGGAGGAACCCGCCTTGCAATGTCGAAGACAAGACTGCGCGTCGGACTCATCATCATTGAAGCCTGGTTCAGGGGCTACTGAGGGAGTCCTGGATTAGGGGGTATCCGGACAGCCAGACTGTATACATCGTTCGGACTATTAAAGTGTGAAGATACAAGACTCAAGACTTCGGCCCGTGTCCGGATGGGACTCTCCTTTGCGTGGAAGACAAGCTTGGCGATCGGGATATTATATTTCCTTCCTTGTAACCGACTCCATGTAAACCCTAGCCCTCTCTAATGTCTATATAAATCGGAGAGGATGGTCCTAAGAAGGCCGATCACAATTACAATCATACCATCATAGGCTAGCTCTTAGGGTTTAGCCTCTACGTTCTCGTGGTAGATCTACTCTTGTACTACTCATATCTTCAATATTAATCAAGCAGGAAGTAGGGTTTTACCTCCATTGAGAGGGCCCGAACCTGGGTAAACATTGTGTCCCTTGCTTCATGTTACCATCAGCCTAAGACGCATAGATCGGGACCCCCTACCCGAGATCCGCCGGTTTTGACGCCGACACTCACAATCACAAAAGATTTCCAAGATAGTATATTTGCATGTGAAAGTTCTCTTCCTTATACTAATTATTCGTGAATTGCTTGTATGGCCAATATTGTGATTGTCAAGCTTCAAAAGCTTTCACTTCCTAAACCCAATGTGAAGCTACCACTAGGCATGATATGATTTCAACTTCATAACATTCAATTTATTCAACAATTTCCTCATAGGATATAAGTGAAGCACAAGACTAAATGACAAACTACTCCAAAAATATATAAGGGAAGATCATGCGAGTTGTTAAGTAAATAGGTAGCTATTTAAGAACTCTCTCTTATTCAAAAACTTTCAGATCTAAGTATTTTATTAAAACAGCAAGCAAAATGAAAATAAAATGACATTTCAAGAGTAGCACAACTCATGTGAAGAAGCAAAAATTGAAAGTGCGTTACGTCGACTAGAGGGGGGTGAATAGGCGATTTTTGTGAATTCTTCTCTGAGGAATTCCAGGGTGAGGAAATTCCTAAGCGAAGAACTACTTGCAG
Source organism: Triticum aestivum (assembly GCF_018294505.1). Classification (NCBI taxonomy): domain Eukaryota; kingdom Viridiplantae; phylum Streptophyta; class Magnoliopsida; order Poales; family Poaceae; genus Triticum; species Triticum aestivum. The sequence continues at coordinate 546,009,259 of NC_057807.1, forward strand.
CAGAATAAGTACTTAGGTATAAGCATAACAGAGCAACATCATAGTCATCATGATGAAATGAAAGACAAACACAGAGTACAGAAAGCGTAAACACAGGATAAGCAGGATGAAGACAAACTGACTGAAGAAATAGGATTGACGAATTAGAGAAACTCTTCAGTCAAAGTCTTCAAACAGTAATGATCGGGTTCCTCAACACATAACTGAGGAAATGAAAGGGTTGAGGAAATAGAACCAATAGGCTTGGTGAAGACAATGATTTGGTAGACCAGTTCCAACTGTTGTGACAGTTGTACGTCTGGTTGGAGCGGCTGAGTATTCAAACTCGAGGACACACAGTCCTCACCATATTCTCCTTGAGCTAAGATCACACAGACCTCGTCCAACAGTAGTGGTAAGTCTTCACAGGTGACTTCCAAACCTTCACAGACTCGGTCACTCGGCAATCCACAATTCCTCTTGGATGCTTAGACCATGACGCCTAACCGTCTAGAGGATACACAGTCCTCAAAGGTAACAAGCGTCGGTTCCACATAGGAACAATCTCTTCAGTGATGCTCAATCACTTTGGGTTTGTAGGTTTGGGTTTGGGATTTGGGTTTTCCTCACTTGATGATTTTCGCTCAAAGTCCTCGGAGGATGGGATGCTCTCAAATGACAAGTGTTAGTTTCTCTCGGAGCAGCCAACCAGCTAGTGGTTGTAGGGGGCGGCTATTTATAGCCTAGGGAGCAACCCGACATGATAAGACATAAATGCCTTTCAATGATATGACCGTTAGGTGGTAGGATATTTTGGACAGCTGGCGCGTGGCACAACAACGATCGGATTTTGAGGTTAGAATTCCTCAGGGCTATCATGTTCCTCACTGTGTAGGCAATCCACACTGGCGAATTCCTATCTCCTCAGTCAGAACAAATTCCTCAATGACCAGAAGATCTTCGTCTCTCTCACTGAAGAAATTGACTGAACTGATATGAGATTTCCAATGGCTTCACTCGAAGGATTGGGTAGGTGTAGGATTTGGAGATGAGCATCACTTGGAAATTAGTTTCCTTAGTATTACCTCGACCCCCTTTAACAGTACGGTGTTTCCTATGACTCAAGAAGAAGTAAATGAAACTACGAAAACAAAAGTCTTCACACTTCATAGTCCTCGCATGAATATCCAAGTCTTCACAGTCACACCAATTTCTTCACTTTCAAAGTCTTCAGGAGAACCAAAGTCTTTAGCCGAAGACATTCATTTTTAGGGGTTGACTTTCACTGTAAATATCAAACTCCTCATCGACTTATAGAACATGTGTACACTTACAAACATATTAGTCCCTTAACCTATAAGTCTTCAATACACCAAAATCACTAAGGGGCACTAGATGCACTTACAATCTCCCCCTTTTTGGTGATTGATGACAATATAGGTTAAGTTTTCAACGGGGATAAACATATGAATTGAAAGTGATTAATATTGAGGAATTTGATTGCAAGATATAGAGGAACTCCCCCTGAAGAAGTGCATAGTGAGGAATTTTCTTTTGAAGCAATGCACATTTGAAGAGTAGAATCATGGAGATCTCCCCCTATATCTTGTAATTCATACACGCATTTAACATATCGAATGAAGAATTTTAAATGCATGATGAAATATGGTGACTGATGTAATTCAGCATGCGTGCATAGTATATACGAGGAAATAGTATGCAAAAAAACAAGGCAAAAGTATCAGGTCACCATCGGACTTAAGTTTACAACTCAATCAACAAACACTTCAGAAGAGCGAGAGTTGTAACTTAACAAAAAACGCCCATATAGATAGACCCGCTTGAAGACTAACTCAATTTTCTCCCCCTTTGTCATCAGATGACCAAAAGGGACGAACAGTGAGGACTAACGCCCCTGAAGAATTTCATCACAAAGTCGAAGGAGGAGCTCCAATGTTGTTGGGGTCGGTTGTTGGAGTAGGGTCTGCCGCAGTGTCGTCTAGGTCTTCATAATCATCAGTCTCGCACGATGAGGAATATGAGCTGGGCACCAAAGGAGGAACTTCAACCTTCTTGAATTTCTTCGCTGGAGGCTTAGACCAGCTGAAGTCCTGCTTGAAGCCCATCTGCTTGAGATCTTCATCACCGTAGAGATGAGTCAGGACAGCCCAGGTGCGATCAAAAACTTCATTGAGGTAGTAGTGGTTCTTCTTCACTGAATTATATGTGGTAGTCATGTTGTGAAGAATGGAACCAAACTGACGTTTGACCCATTTATGATTACGATCCACCTTCTGATGGAGATTGAGGAGAAGCTCACGACCAGTCATCACCCTTGGAGCTGTTGTGTGAGGACTTTTCTTTGAGGCATTAGCGGTAGAGTCATGAGTAGAAGAGTCATCATTGGTGGAATATGAGGCAGATTTGCGGAACTGTCCATCCAATGGACGATTTCCCTCATCTATAATTGCAGTGGCCTTGCCCTTTTCATTAGTTGAGGAAAATGTCCGCTTGAGGACTTCAATAGGGGGCAAGAAACTGCCATGGTTGAGTATGTCAGCTTTATAGTTGAGCGAAGGCCTTGATCTAAGGAATCTCATAATCCAAGGAGCATAAGGCTTCAGCTCAAAGGGAGACATTGCAACGTTTGCCAAAGTCCTCATGAAGAAATCATGGTAGTTCACTGGAATACCATGCATGATATTGAAAAGCAGATTCTTCATGATGCCAACAACTTCTTCATCATTCGAGTCGTGGCCTTTGATAGGACTCAGAGTCTTGGTCAGAATGTGGTATACTGTCCTTGGCACATATTGCAATTCCTTCACAAGGAACTTTGTCCTTGAGGCTTGACCAGGCTTCAATGGATTCATCAATACTTGCATGAAGTGATCAGACAGTTCAGAGTAGATGAGACGTGCAACTTCTGGGGGAGGACTGACAGGCATGGCATGAAGCAATTCAGAGGTCGGTGCTTTAAAGTGGGTATTCTCTGTCATCCAGCCAACACCCAAGAGTTCACATCTTCAGCATTGCTAGTGATGTGCAGCATCGCATAGAACTGAAGAATGAGTTCTTCATTCCAATCGCAGATATCAGTGCAGAAATTGAGCAATCCAGCATCATGAATAGCACCAAGGACTGGTGCGAAGCATGGCAGTGATTCCATATCAACATGAGGAATATGCTCATGGATGAAGACTTTGTCTTTGTTGAAGAGCACTGAGGAATAGAAGTTGGCTTGGATGGCAGTCCAGAAACGCTTCCTTCTCACACGAGCAGAGTCATAACGATTATAGTCAGTGAAGAACACATGTTCATTGAAGAAAGCATCAGCCTTGAATTTTGGAATGTTGGAGAAGGGATTCTTCGGCTTTGGCTGAGGAGTATCAGTCAGTTGTAGAATAACCTCAGGAATCTCAATCTCCAGAGCCGCAGGCTGAGGAATATCAGCTTCTGCTTCAGTAGCAGCCTGGGCCTCCATTTCTTCATCAGCTTGGTCATCAGCACTAGTGGCTGGAATCTCTTCATGAATGGAAGGGGCGGTATGAATTTCATCAGAGCCCATCTGAACTTCAGTGGAGACTCGGGACTAAGGAATTTGTTGAAGTGGTGTGAACAGAGGAGAGTTGGGGTGCTGACTGTCCCAAAAATCATCGTTCATCATAGGTGTGGTGCTTCCAATGTCCACATCCTCATCCTCTTCCATTTCTTCAATGCCGGCCTCTTCAGTTGTGAACTGAGGCGTTGGCGATGATACCTGGGGAGTTGAAGTGATAGTATCCACTTCAATTTCTTCATCCATCTGCTTTGTGGAAGCAGCAGAGGGAACTTCTTCAGCAGATTCCTCAGGAATCTGATAATCTTCACCAAAAGGAACAAATTCCTTTGATGGCATGCTTGAGAGAGGAACAACATCAATAGGTTCTTAATAGAGCTTGTCAAAATCTTAGCCTTCGGTGCAGAAGATTCTGAGGAAATAGATGCTTTCCTTTTCTTCAGAGCGGCTCGCTCCAGAGCTTTTGTTTTCTTCACTTCCAGAGTAGAAGGAAGAATTGGGCTTGGTGATGGTGCAGGTGGAGCAGAGGAAATTGGATCAATTTCTTCAGGCACAACTGATGCAGTTGGTTTGTCTTGTGCAGTTTCTTGAGGCACAACTTCAGATTCTTCAACTTTCCTGACTTGTTCTTCAGGCGCAACACTAGTGGTTGCCCTGGCAGTTTCTTTAGCGACTGGTATTTCTTCAGCCCTGGTGCTAGCAGTTTCATCAGCAGCCTGATTTTCATCAGCGGTGCTGGCATGTCCTTCAGACGGCTGGGCAGATGCTTTAGCCGAGGGAATCTCAATGTGCGATGGATCAGCAACATTGGAAGTGAATTTCTTCGCCATTTTGATGAATCTGACCTTGGCTCCCAGCCATTCTGCCTTGTAGGCATCAAATTCATCATTGAGCTTCTTGATCTCAGGTTGCAGTGTAGTGAGCTGCTCAGGCGATAACCTCGGAACGTTATCCTTCAGATAGTGTTGCTTCTTGTACTGGGCTTTCTTAGCAACTCTGGCTTGATCATATTTCCATTTTTCTTCAGCTATGAACACCGTCAACATGTGACTTTGTCCAGGAGTGAGGTCTAGCTCAGGCAATGGAGTGTTCGGATCTTTGTGCCAGAGGTCAATGAAATCCAGGATCTTCTTTGGATCCAATAGAAGAGGCACAACACTTCCTTTGGCTCTAGCGGCCCTTTGCTGTCTATCTTTGATGATATCAGCTAATTCATCATCATCAGCCTCATCATCATCAGATGGCACTTGAAAAGCAACTTGTTTATTGTGAGAACTTGGTCTAGTGCCTCATCCTGCAGTGGCCTTGGTCTTCAGCAAAGTTGGGCTCTTCGAAGACAGATGAGGAACTGAAGAACTTGAAGAAGCTCCTGAGGCAATAGAGATGCATGTGGTCCTTTGGCACGTGGTGAGATGCACAGGTGCTGAGGACTTTGTCGGAGGAGCTGAGGGTTTTGAAACCTGAGGAACTGGTGTAGCTTGAGGAACTGGGGTAGCTTGAGGATTTTGCCTTGATGGCACAGAGGAGCTTGACCATGAGGGCATTGCTGATGAACTTGGTCGTGAGGGCATTGCTGAGGAAATTGGTTTTCGAGCAGGCTTCTTGGGCATAGCCTTCTTTCTTGTGGTGGCCTTAGCAGCGGCAACAGCAAAATCTTTGTTGAATTCCTTCACTATTTCTTTGGCCTGCTTGGCCAACTTAGCTTGCCGCCTAGCCCATTCATCAGCATAATCCTCAGCACGTTTAAGGCTTGTTGGATCAGCTCTTTGGCCAGGTGCCAATGGAGGTCTTGAGCATGGAGGGTGAAGAGCGAATTTCTTCATGTATTTAGGAGTGACATATCTGTACTCCCTCCATTCTCGTGCCCATCTTCGTTCAATCCTCTATATGCGCACTCTACGCTCATTCTTGGTTTCTTTGCCGTGAGTTGCTTCATCAGGCGTGCAATACCCTACGTAAATGTCATCAGGGATCTCAAAAGCAGTGTTGACTTCAAGCTTCTTTCCTCCTTTCTGAGGCCTTTTACCATCTGCCACTTTCTTAAGGTGAGGAATTTGAACAATAGAGTTCTCTGAGGAAGTGTGCAGCTTTTCTTCAAGGAGCACTGCAAATGAGTTAAGTTGATGAGAACCTAGTGATTCAGCAGCAGACATGTGTACCTGTGAACAGAATATAGGTGTGAAGAATTTGGAGAGGTCATATGCATTCTCAGAAGTTTTTGCAAAACGGAACAAGTTTGAGGAAATTAACCAGTTGTGTCTTGAAGAATTTCACTAAGCGTTCTTTGACTTAGGTTCCAGAGTTGTGCAGATTGTAAGATTCACATAATTGAGGAATCATGAAGAAAAACGTCACTTAGAGAAACAGATCAAGAGCAGAAAATTGTGCAAGGTGTTTAGAGTGTGGAAGTTGAAGAATAAACACCTTTTGAAGATTTGATGAAAAATCATCAGTAGTAACAAAGGCAGTAAAAGTAACTTTTAATTACCCTTGATGAAGAACACGACGAACTGGAAGTGTAGATTGAGAAGTTCGTCTGCCCAGATCTTCCACGCCCTAACTTGGCGGCGGAAGACGGCTACAGCGGCAGCGGAGAGAAGATTTCCGCGGCCGGTGTGAGTACGACGGCGACGAGGTCGAGGCAGCGAAGCTCTTCCTCACCGGCGATGATGGAAGTAGCGGCGGCGCTAGGTTTTGAGAGCTCGAGCGAGGGAGTGAGGTCGAGTGGAGTAAAAACAAAGTGAGTAAGGGGAGGGGGTATTTATAGTTGAGGTGAACAACCGCTCGTCCGAAGAAATTGGATGAATGTGCCCCTGACCCTTCTCATTCGCATGACATGTGTCACCCACGTACTGAGAGGTGGCGATTGTGTGAGATCGTGGGTGAATAGATAAGTTTATCGTGGGATGTGTAATGGTTTGAGAGGCAAAAAGCTGAAAATTCAGATAAGAATATTTTAAAGTTTTGTTCGCAATTTCTTCTTCTGACAAGGACACAGTGAAGAATTTGAATGAGTTTCAAATAGAACGCACATAAAGAATTTGTGAACAGAGTGGGTTGAGTTTAGCATAGAGGGGGAAAGGGTTTGATCACATTCACTTAGCATAAAAGTCAACTTGAAGAATTAGCAATAAGTGAATGTTGTAGAGGACATAAAAACTCAAGTATATATATATAGTCAATGAAGAACAACGATGGAAGAAGTGAAGACAATGCAAAATTGAAGAATTTGAAAAACTGAGGAATTTCAAAAATGAAGAAAAACTCAAATTGAAGATTTTCAGCTTTGGTTGGTGGCGTAACCCACCGTATAAGAAAGCTAATTTCAGACACCGCGTACAATTGTCATAGGGTCTTGAGAATCAATTTCTTCATTAATTTCTTCACACTTAGAGGGTTAGTCTTCATTGATTGAAGAAAAACATTACTTCGTGTGTTGCACATCTAAGTCATCAAGTCAGCATAAGTGTTAGGATGTGTGTCCTTTTCAAAGAACATTCGAAGATTCTAGGATATTTAGCTCACACCGCAACTTGCTAAATCTCTTCTCATCCAAGGGCTTTGTGAATATATCGGCCAGCTGGTCTTCAGTATTTGCGTGGTCGATGGAGATGTCGCCCTTCAACACATGGTCACGAAGAAAATGATGACGAATCTGGATGTGCTTTGTCTTCAAGTGCTGAACTGGGTTGTGAGCAATCTTGATAGCACTCTCATTGTCGCAGTAGAGAGGCACATTCTTCACATTGATGCCATAGTCCTTGAGGGTTTGCTTCATCCATAGCAATTGAGCACAGCAAGATCCAGCAGCAATGTACTCAGCTTCTGCAGTGGAGAGTGATACATAGTTCTGCTTCTTCGAGGACCAACATACCAAGGATCGTCCGAGGAAATGACATGTGCTTGACATTGACTTGCGGTCCACCCGATCGCCAGCATAGTCAGAGTCTGAATATCCAATGAGATCAAAGGAAGAGCCCTTGGGATACCATAATCCAAGTGTTGGTGTGTGAGCTAGATATCGAAGAATATGCTTCATAGCCTTATGGTGTGATTCCTTTGGTGTAGCTTGAAACCGGGCACACATGCAAACACTAAGCATATTATCCGGCCTAGATACACATAGGTACAATAAAGAGCCAATCATGGAGCGGTATACCTTTTGATCGAAATCTTTACCATTTTCATCGGTGCATAGATGGCCATTAGTGGGCATAGGGATTTTGATGCCTTTGCAATCTTGCATGCCGAATTTCCTCAACGCATCCTTGAGGTATTTCTCCTAGGATATGAATATGACATTGTATTGTTGAGGAATTTGAAGACCTAAGAAGAATTTCAATTCTCCCGTCATAGAAATTTGATATTGTTCACTCATAATATAGGCAAATTCATCACTATAGCATTGGTTAGTACAGCCAAAGATAATATCATCAACATATATTTGGCACACGAATAATTCATCATCGTATGTTTTGGTGAAAAGAGTTGGGTCAAGTGAACCGGGTTTGAAGCCTTTCTTCATGAGGAATTCCTTCAGTGTGTCATACCACGCCCTAGGTGCTTGCTTGAGGCCATAGAGGGCCTTGTTGAGTCTGTAGACGTGATCTGGAAATTTTGGATCCTCAAAACCTGGTGGTTGAGCAACATATACTTCTTCCTCAAACTTACCATTGAGGAGTGCACTTTTCACATCCATTTGATGTAAGATGATATTATGATGGTTAGCATAAGCAAGCAATATGCAAGTAGCCTCAAGTCTAGCAACAGGTGCAAAAGTTTCATCGAAATCAATTCCTTCACCCTGTGTGTAGCCTTGAGCTACAAGACGAGCCTTATTGCTCACCACAAGGCCATTTTCATCTTGTTTGTTGCGGTAGATCCATTTGGTACCGATGATGTTGTGCTTGCGTGGGTCTGGTCGCTTGACAAGCTCCCACACATTGTTGAGCTTGAATTGATGCAATTCATCTTTCATGGCTTGAATCCACTCAGATTGCATGAATGCTTCATCAACTTTAGTGGGCTCTGTGATAGAGGCAAATGCAAAATGCCCACAAAGGTTAGATAAATGTGAAGCTTTTGAGCGCGTGAGAGGACCTGGTGCTCGGATGTCATCAATGATCTTCTCAATTTGCACTTTGTTCGCTATGCGAGGATGTGCGGATTGATAACTTTGCTTAGGCCCAGCAATTTCTTCAGGACGAGTTTCTTCAGCAGCACCAATGTGATTTTCTTCATGATCCGGAATGACTTCTTCAGCAGATTCTTCGGTAGGGATGATATCCTCAGTAGCTTTGAACTTGATGGATCCCTCAGGTGACATTTCATCTAGCACAGGAGGTAGGTGCTCTCTTTGCAAGCCATTAGTTTTATCGAACCACACATCTACAGTTTTAATAGTCTTGTGATGATTGATGTTGAAGACTCTGTAGGTGTGCAAGTCCTTTCCGTAACCAAGCATAAAATGCTTTTGGTGCAAATTTAGAGTGATGGTGAGGATCTCTAATCCAGCATTTAGCACCGAAGACTTTGAAATAACTTGCATTAGGTTTCTTGTCAGTCAGGAGTTCATATGAGGTCTTTTTAAAGAATTTGTGAAGATATACCCTGTTGATGATGTGGCACGCAGTATCAATTGCTTCAGGCAAGAAGCATGATAACCCACAAGTATAGGGGATTGCAACAGTTTTTGAGGGTAGAGTATTCAACCCAAATTTATTGATTCGACACAAGGGGAGCCAAAGAATATTCTCAAGTATTAGCAGCTGAGTTGTCAATTCAACCACACCTGGAAACTTAGTATCTGCGGCAAAGTGTTTAGTAGCAAAGTAATATGATAGTGGTGGTAACGGTAACAAAAGTAAAGACAGCAAAAGTAATGTTTTTGGTATTTTGTAGTGATTGTAACAGTAGCAACAGAAAAGTAAATAAGCGAGAACCAGTATATGGAAAACTCGTAGGCACCGGATCAGTGATGGATAATTATGCCGGATGTGGTTCGTCATGTAACAGTTATAACATAGGGTGACACAGAACTAGCTCCAGTTCATCAATCTAATGTAGGCATGTATTCCGAATATAGCCATACGTGCTTATGGAAAAGAACTTGCATGACATCTTTTGTCCTACCCTCCCGTGGCAGCGGAGTCCTATTGGAAACTAAGGGATATTAAGGCCTCCTTTTAATAGAGAACCGGAATAAAGCATTAGCACATAGTGAATACATGAACTCCTCAAACTATGGTCATCACCGGGAATGGTTCCGATTATTGTCACTTCGGGGTTGCCGGATCATAACACATAGTAGGTGACTATAGACTTGCAAGATAGGATCAAGAACTCACATATATTCATGAAAACAAAATAGGTTCAGATCTGAAATCATGGCACTTGGGCCCTAGTGACAAGCATTAAGCATAGCAAAGTCATAGCAACATCAATCTCAGAACATAGTGGATACTAGGGATCAAACCCTAACAAAACTAACTCGATTACATGATAAATCTCATCCAACCCATCACCGTCCAGCAAGCCTATGATGGAATTACTCACGCACGGCGGTGAGCATCATGAAATTGGTGATGGAGGATGGTTGATAATGACGACGGCGATGAATCCCCCTCTCCGGAGCCCCGAACGGACTCCAGATCAGCCCTCCCGAGAAAGATTAGGGCTTGGTGGTGGCTCCGTATCCTAAAACGCGATGATTTCTTCTCTCTGATTTTTTTTCTCCCCGAAAGCCAATATATGGAGTTGGAGTTGGCGTCGGAGGGCCACCAGGGGGCGCGCCCAGGGGGGGCGCCCCCACCCTCGTGGACAGGGTGTGGGTCCCCTGGTCTTCATCTTTGGCGAGGATTTTTTATTATTTATTCTAAGATATTCCATGGAGTTTCAGGTTGTTCCAAGAACTTTTATTTTCTACACATAAAACAACATCATGGCAATTCTGCTGAAAACAGCGTCAGTCTGAGTTAGTTCCATTCAAATCATACAAGTTAGAGTCTAAAACAAGGGCAAAAGTGTTTGGAAAAGTAGATACGACGGAGACGTATCAACTCCCCCAAGCTTAAACCCTTGCTTGTCCTCAAGCAATTCAGTTGACAAACTGAAAGAGAAAAAGAAAAACTTTTACAAACTCTGTTTGCTCTTGTTGTTGTAACATGAAAAGCCAGCATTCAAGTTTCAGCAAATATTATGAACTAACCATACTAACAATAACACAAAGGTCTCACAATTACTCATATCAATAGCATAATTAGCTAGCGAGCTATAATAACAAAACTCGGATGACAACACTTTCTCAAAATAATCATAACATGATATAACAAAATGGTATCTCGCTAGCCCTTTCTGAGACCGCAAAACATAAATGCAGAGCACCTTTAAAGATCAAGGACTGACTAAACATTGTAATTCATGGTAAAAGAGATCCAGTCAAGTCATACCCAATGTAAACCAATTATAATGAATGCAAACGACAGTGTGCTCTCCAGCGGGTGCTTTTTAATAAGACGGATGATGACTCAACATAAAAGTAAATAGATAGGCCCTTCGTAGAGGGAAGCAGGGATTTGTAGAGGTGCCAGAGCTCGGTTTTAAAATAGAGATTGAATAACATTTTGAGCGGCATACTTTTGCTGTCAACGCAACAACTATGAGATGACGATATCTTCCATGCTAAACAAATTATAGGCGGTTCCCACACAGAATGGTAAAGTCTATACTCCCCCTCCTCCACAGGCATCAATCCATGGCTTGCTCGAAACAACGAGTGCCTCCAACATTCAACGGGTCCCAGGGGGAGTTTTGTTTGCAATTATTTTGATTTAGTTTGCATAAAGCGTGGGACTGGGCATCCCGGTGACTAGCCATTTTCTCGTGAATGAGGAGCGGAGTCCACTCCTCTTGAGAATAACCGCCTAACATGGAAGATAAGGGAGCCCTAGTTGAGACATGAGCTGCTCGAGCATACAAAACAAAATTTCATTTGAAGGTTTGGAGTTTGGCACATACAAATTTACTTGGAACGGTAGGTAAATACCGCATATAGGTAGGTATAGTGGACTCATAAGGAAAAACTTTGGGGTTTAAGGAGTTTGGATGCACAAGCAGTATTCCCACTTAGTACAGGTGAAGGCTAGCAAAAGACTCGGAAGCGACCAACTAAGAGAGCGACAACAGTCGTAAACATGCATTAAAATTAATTTACACCGAATACAAGCATGAGTAGGATATAATCCACCATGAACATAAATATCATGAAGGCTATGTTGATTTGATTCAACTACATGCGTGAACATGTGCCAAGTCGAGTCACTCAATTCATTTAAAGGAGGATACCATCCCATCATACCACATCATAATCATTCTAATAGCATGTTGGCACGCAAGGTAAACCATTATAACTCATAGCTAATCAAACATGGCACAAACAACTATAATCTCTAAATGTCATTGCAAATATGCTTACTTCATAATAGCTAACTCACGAACGATGAATCATCATATTTACAAAAACAAGATAGGTCGAGTTCATACCAGCTTTTCTCATCCCAATAAGTCCATCATATATCATCATTATTGCCTTTCACTTGCACGACCGAACGATGTGAATAATAATAAGAGTGCACGTGCATTGGACTGAGTTGGAATCTGCGAGCATTCAATAAACAGGAGAAGACAAGTAAAATGGGCTCTAAGTTAAATAAACAATCATGCATATAAAAGCCACTTCAACAATTTAATCATGGTCTTCTCCTACTGACCCCCAAAGAAAAGAAAAGAAAAGAAATAAAAAACTATTTACATGGGAAAGCTCCCAACAAGCAAAAGAAGAACGGGAAATATTTTTTGGTTTTCCTTTTTAATTACTACAGCAAAGAAATAAACTACTACTAATTTTTTTCTTAAGGTTTATTAAACACACAAGAAGAAAGCAGGAAAAAGAAAATAAACTAGCATGGATATTATAGTGAAAGAGTATGAGCACCGACATCTAGCAATGAGTGTGTGTGAACATGAATGTAATGTCGGTGGGAAATACATACTCCCCCAAGCTTAGGCTTTTGGCCTAAGTTGGTCTATTGCCAGGGATGGCCTGACGGATACTTGTAGGTGAAGCTGGGGTCGTACTGCAATGAAGAAGACTCTGACTGCCACTGGCTGGCAACTTCCTCTGGATCCCAAGAATAAACAGATAGTCGTGGAGGCTCATCTTGTGGCTCCGGTTCTGGGGTTGATGCAGGATTCCGATAGGCTTGAACAGCCGACCACAGAACGATGTGAGGACCTGCAGATAAGTTAAACAAAGAAGGAGCGGGCAAAGTAATAGTCTCAGGGTAATGTTTACAAAAGTATAATTTGTATTTGAGCTCCCCTTCGCGAATTTTAACAAGAAAGTCAAGCGCTATCATACTCTTATAATCTAAATAAGCACGGGGCAGCGCTGTTTCTTCTTTCTCCTCATGCCCAATAGGTATTTCAAAATGTTCAGCTAGGCGTGAAGCATAAATGCCTCCAAAGATGGGGCCCTTAGTACGGTTCAGACTTAACCGTCTAGCAACAATTCCACCCATACTAACAGAGTTATTGCGGTATAAACCATGGAACAAAATGATAACATCAGGAACACTAAGGTTTCCACAGTTTCCGCGACCTATCAAGTAACGACTAGCAAATAAGGCAAAGTAGCGTAAAACAGGAAAATGTATGCTAGTGATCCTTGCATTAGAAACCTTCCTGGTTTCTCCCACAGTGATGGTGTTAATAAAAGCTTCTACTTCGTTACAGTGGGGTTCATCTAAGGTGCCCTCAAAGGGTATTCTGCAAACCTCGCAGAATTCAGCTAATGGCATCTCTTTAACAACGTCATATAAATGAAACTCTACTGTTGGAGGTGATTTCTTAGGGAAAAAGTAGAAGTTTTGCATAAAAGTATTTGTGAGTAAGAGATACTGATGATGTTGGTCGTGGAGGAAGTCGGTGAGGCCGGCGTTCTCAATCAATAAATAGAAATCTTCATAAATCCCGGCTCTCCTCAAGAAGTCATCGGAAGGCCATTCACACGGCCGGACCTCCGCGGTGCGAGGCAAATTAAATTTGGGCTTCTCCTCTTCTTCCTTTTGTTCTTCCTTCGAGCTTCGGCTTGACGAGCCCCTCAAAAGTCTCTTCATTATTTTCTGAAACAATCTGAAATTTTTAGTAACTTCAAATAAAAGTGAACCAACTTCAATAAAATTGATAGTAACAACTCCCACAAGTGCCTAGAGCCTATATAAAGCATTGGAACTACTTGGAACCATATAAATTTGACATGCAAGCTCAAGAACATGGTCACCTATGCAGCACAAATTTGCAATGAATAAAGCACTAGAACAAGAACTAATTGGACCAATGGAGGAGTCACATACCAAGGAACAATCTCCCCAAGCAGTTTTGCGAGAGGTGCTTTGAGCAAGGAGATCGAAAATCACAGCAACAGGGGCTGGAACTCGTGCTTGAGTTGGTTTTTCGTGTTTGTGTGAGGCAGAGGAAGAAGATGGGTGTAGGGATAAGTGGAGGAGGGCCACCGTGGGCCCATGAGGCAGGGGCGTGCGCCCAGGGGGGTAGGGCGCGCCCTCCACCCTCGTGACCAGGTGGCAGCTCCCCCCGCGGTGATTTTTGCACAGTAAATTCTTAAATATTCCCAAAAAAATCATATTAAATTGGCATGGCATTCTGAGGACTTATATTTTCGGGATATTTTTATATTGCACAGATAAGTCAAGAAATAGACAGAAAAATACTATTTTACTTTATTTCTACTAAATAACAGAAAATATAAAGAGGGTACAGAAGGTTCTGCTTCTAGTTTCATCCATCTCATGCTCATAAAAAAGAATCCACTAACAAGGTTGATCAAGTCTTGTTAACAAACTCATTCCGATTAACATGGAACCGGAGAAATTTCGAATAACCCTAAGTTACCTCAACGGGGATATGAAAATCCCCAACAATAAGAATATCATACTTTTTCTTGACAGTAGGGAGAGGAAATTCAAAACCTCCAAATATAATCGATGGAATTTTCCCAATAGAGTTGATACTGTAAACCTGAGGTTGTTTCCTCGGAAAGTGTACCGTGTGCTCATTGCCATTAACATGAAAAGTGACATTGCCTTTGTTGCAATCAATAACAGCCCCTATAGTATTAAGAAAAGGTCTTCCAAGAATAATAGACATACTATCATCCTCAGGAATATCGAGAATAACAAAGTCCGTTAAAATAGTAACCTTTGCAACCACAACAGGCACATCCTCGCAAATACCGACAGGTATAGCAGTTGATTTATCAGCCATTTGCAAAGATATTTCAGTAGATGTCAACTTACTCAAGTCAAGTCTACGATATAAAGAGAGAGGTATAACACTAACACCGGCTCCAAGATCACATAAAGCAGTTTTAACATAATTTCTCTTAATGGAGCATGGTATAGTAGGTACTCCGAGATCTCCAAGTTTCTTTAGTATTCCACCCTTAAAAGTATAATTAGCAAGCATGGTGGAAATTTCAGCTTCAGGTATCTTTCTTTTATTAGTAATAATATCCTTCATATACTTAGCATAAGGATTTGTTTTGAGCACATCAGTTAATCGCATACGCAAAAAGATGGGTCTAATCATTTCAGCAAAGCGCTCAAAATCCTCATCATCCTTTTTCTTGGATGGTTTTGGAGGAAAAGGCCTGGTTTTCTGAACCCATGGTTCCCTTTCTTTACCATGTTTCCTAGCAACGAAGTCTCTTTTATCATAACGTTGATTCCTTGATTGTGGGTTATCAAGATCAACAACATGTTCAACTTCTACATCATTATCATTACTAGGTTGAGCATTATCATGAACATCATCATTAACATTTTCACTAGGTTCATGTTCATTACTAGATTGTGTTTCAACATCAGACATAGAGATATCATTTGGATTCTCAGGTGGCTCAGCAATAGGTTCACTAGAAGTTTGCAAAGTCCTATCATTTTTCTTTTTCTTCTTTCTAGAAGAACTAGGTACATCAATATCATTTCTCTGAGAATCTTGCTCGATTCTCTTAGGGTGGCCTTTAGGATACAAAGGTTCCTGAGTCATTCTACCAGTTCTAGAAGCCACCCTAACAGCATAATCATTTTTCTTATTATTCATTTCATCAAGCACTTCTTTTTGAGCTTTAAGTACTTGTTCTACTTGAGTGGTAACCATAGAAGCATGTTTGCTAACAAGTTTAAGTTCTCCTCTAATATCAGCCATATAATTACCCAAGCGTTTAATCATATAAGCATCTTGTTTCAATTGTCTACCAAAATAAGCATTAAAGTCATATTGCTTAAACATAAAGTTATCAAACTCATCCAAGCACTGACTAGCAATTTAGTTAGGAGGGACTTCAGCTTTATCATATCTATAGAGAGAATTTACCTTTACTACTTGTGTTGGGATATCGGGGTCAGGAGGTTCTTCAGTGAATAAGGAATTGAGATCATATACTTCTTCAACAGGCGGTAAATTAAGACCGTGTATTTCTCAATAGGAGGTAAATTCTTAACATCTTCGGCTTTAATACCTTTTTCTTTCATAGATTTCTTTGCCTCTTGCATATCTTCGGGGCTGAGAAATAGAACACCTCTCTTCTTTGGAGTTGGTTTAGGAATAGGCTCAATAATTGGCTCCGAAATTGGCTCAGGAGCTGGCTCGGGAGGTGCCCAATTATTTTCATTTGTCAACATATTATTCAATAGAATTTCCGCTTCATCTGGTGTTCTTTCCCTGAAAAGAGAACCAACACAACTATTCAGGTAATCTCTGGAAGCATCGGTTAGTCCATTATAAAAGATATCAAGTATTTCAGGTTTCTTAAGAGGATGATCAGGCAAAGCATTAAGTAACTTGTGAAGCCTCCCCCAAGCTTGTGGGAGACTCTCTTCTTCAATTTGCACAAAGTTATATATTTCCCTCAAGGCAGCTTGTTTCTTATGAGCAGGGAAATATTTAGCAAAAAAGTAATAGATCATATCCTGGGGACTTTGCACACAACTAGGATCAAGAGAATTAAACCATATCTTAGCATCACCCTTTAATGAGAACGGAAATATTTTGAGTAAATAAAGGTAGCGCGATCTCTCATTATTAGTAAACAGGGCGGCTATATCATTTAACTTAGTAAGATGTGCCACAACGGTTTCAGATTCATAGCCATAGAAAGGATCAGATTCAACCAAAGTGATTATATCTGGATCAACAGAAAAATCATAATAATCCTTATCGGGAACACAAATAGGTGAAGTAGCAAAAGCAGGGTCGGGTCTCATTCTATCTCTAAAAGATTCTTTACTCAATTTAACTAGCAACCTCTTAAGTTCGTATCTATCCTGACAGGCAAAAATAGTTGCAAAAGATTCTGCATCAAAAAGATAACCTTCAGGAATAGCAGGCATATTTTCATCATCACTTTCATCATTGTATTCAGATTCAATAATTTCTCTTTCTCTAGACCTAGAAATCTGCTCATCTAGAAATTCACCAAGGGGCACACTAGTATCAAGCATAGAAGTAGTTTCATCATAAGTATCATGCATAGCAGAAGTGGCATCATCAATAACATGCGACATATCAGAACGAATAGCAGAAGCAGGTTTAGGTGTCGCTAGCTTACTCATAACAGAAGGTGAATCAAGTGCAGAGCTAGATGGCAGTTCCTTACCTCCCCTCGTAGTTGAGGGCAAAATAGTAGTTCGATCGTCTTTCAAGTTCTTCATAGTGTCCAGCAGATATAAATCCCAAGTGACTCAAAGAATAGAGCTATGCTCCCCGACAACGGCGCCAGAAAAAGGTCTTGATAACCCACAAGTATAGGGGATCATAACAGTTTTTGAGGGTAGAGTATTCAACCCAAATTTATTGATTCGACACAAGGGGAGCCAAAGAATATTCTCAAGTATTAGCAGCTGAGTTGTCAATTCAACCACACCTGGAAACTTAGTATCTGCAGCAAAGTGTTTAGTAGCAAAGTAATATGATAGTGGTGGTAACGGTAACAAAAGTAAAGACAACAAAAGTAATGTTTTTGGTATTTTGTAGTGATTGTAACAGTAGCAATGGAAAAGTAAATAAGCGAGAACCAGTATATGGAAAACTCGTAGGCACCGGATCAGTGATGGATAATTATGCCGGATGTGGTTCGTCATGTAACAGTTATAACATAGGGTGACACAGAACTAGCTTCAGTTCATCAATGTAATGTAGGCATGTATTCTGAATATAGTCATACGTGCTTATGGAAAAGAACTTGCATGACATCTTTTGTCCTACCCTCCCGTGGCAGCGGGGTCCTATTGGAAACTAAGGGATATTAAGGCCTCCTTTTAATAGAGAACCGAAACAAAGCATTAGCACATAATGAATACATGAACTCCTCAAACTATGGTCATCACCGGGAGTGGTTCCGATTATTGTCACTTTGGGGTTGCCGGATCATAACACATAGTAGGTGACTATAGACTTGCAAGATAGGATCAAGAACTCACATATATTCATGAAAACATAATAGGTTCAGATCTGAAATCTTGGCACTCGGGCCCTAGTGACAAGCATTAAGCATAGCAAAGTCATAGCAACATCAATCTCAGAACATAGTGGATACTAGGGATCAAACCCTAACAAAACTAACTCGATTACATGATAAATCTCATCCAACCCATCACCGTCCAGCAAGCCTATGATGGAATTACTCACGCACAGCGATGAGCATCATGAAATTGGTGATGGAGGATGGTTGATGATGACGACGACGACGAATCCCCCTCTCCGGAGCCCCGAACGGACTCCAGATCAGCCCTCCCGAGAGAGATTAGGGCTTGGCGGCGGCTCCGTATCGCAAAACGCGATGATTTCTTCTCTCTGATTTTTTTTCTCCCCGGAAGCCAATATATGGAGTTGGAGTTGGCGTTGGAGGGCCACCAGGGGGCCCACGAGGTAGGGGGGCGTGCCCAGGGGGGCGCCCCCCACCCTCGTGGACAGTGTGTGGGCCCCCCTAGTCTTCATCTTTGGCGAGGATTTTTTATTATTTATTCTAAGATATTCCATGGAGTTTCAGGTCGTTCCGAGAACT
Organism: Triticum aestivum; assembly: GCF_018294505.1. Taxonomy (NCBI): domain Eukaryota; kingdom Viridiplantae; phylum Streptophyta; class Magnoliopsida; order Poales; family Poaceae; genus Triticum; species Triticum aestivum. Next base: position 546,027,936 of record NC_057807.1, read on the forward strand.
TTTATTTTCTACACATAAAACAACATCATGGCAATTCTGCTGAAAACATCGTCAGTCCGAGTTAGTTCCATTCAAATCATACAAGTTAGAGTCCAAAACAAAGGCAAAAGTGTTTGGAAAAGTAGATACGACGGAGACGTATCAAAGCACTGAGGCGTCTTGTATTCATCAAGCATAGTGCGAGCCATCTCAACAAGATTTTTGTTCTTACGCTCCACGACGCCATTCCGCTGAGGAGTATAAGGAGTAGATAACTCATGAGTAATACCAAGTATATCAAGATATTCATCGAGGCCAGTGTTCTTGAACTCGGTTCCATTATCACTCCTCATATGCTTGATCTTCACACCGAAGTTAGTAGAAGCCCTTGAGGAAAATCGTGTGAAGACTTCCTGCACTTCATTTTTGTAAGTGATGATATGCACCCATGTGTATCAAGAATAGTCACCAACTATGACAAAGCCATATGATGATGCAGAACTAGAGAACGTGGCATAATGAGTAGGGACAAAGAGATCCATATGAAGTAATTCAAAGGGACGAGAAGTGGTCTTGATAGTCTTCGAGGGATGCTTGGCCCTGGTTATCTTTCCAGCCTTGCAAGCCCCACAAAGATGCTCTTTGAGGGATTTGACACCCTCAATGCCAATGACATGCTTCTTCTTTGTGAGTGTATGCAAGTTCCTCATCCCAGCATGACCAAGTCGTCGATGCAATAGCCAGCATTCTAAAGCTTTTGCAAGTAGACATGTGGCAGGCTGTGGTCTTGCAGAGGAATCAACAATATACAAGTCTCCTTTCCTAAAGCCTTCGAAGACTTTGGAGTTGTTAGATTTCATTAGCACAATGCAACGATATTTGCCAAAGACAACAACCATATCAAGATCACAAAGCATTGAGACAGACATGAGGTTGAATCCTAAGGACTCGACAAGCATGACTTTGTCCATGTGTCTATCATTTGAGATTGCAACCTTACCTAGACCCAATACCTTGCTTTTGCCTTTGTCAGCGTAGGTGATATGCTTCAGATGAGATGGTGACAAATCAGTGTCCATCAACAAGTTCCTGTCACCGGTCATGTGATTTGTACATCCACTGTCGAGGACCCACTCAGTAGCTTTGGGTTGTTCATCCTGTAGATGAATTAGTGCAACTTACGAACCCATATACTTCATCAGTGAAGAATATGATATCAATTTCATCAACGGTAACATATATAGCAGTATGAAGATGTGAGAAATGAATGATTCATTTCTTCATGATTAGCTTGCGTCCTTTCAAGCACATTCAGGTCTCCAGCAAATCCTTCAGACGATTAAGTTTGTCTCATCGTCTGGAGACCTGACCCTGCATAAGATATTAGTTTTTTTTCTTCACCACCCACATCTGGAGGGGTGGCAAAGAGTTCATCATTCTACGAGCTCCATAAGAAAAGGATGGCATAGAAGCCAGTGCACTTCGTTTCACAGAAGAGTGGTTAGGATAAGCATATGAATAAGTAGAGAAATTCTCCGAGGACTTATGAACATAATGGTTTGAATAATAATGCACATATTCATGGCCCTTAGACTTTCCCTGTGAAACAGAAGTGTTAGCATGATGATGTACATATGAGGATTTTGATCCATGTGAGGAATTTGATCCATATGAAGAATTTGGTCCATATGAGGACTTGGATCCATATGAAGATTTTGATCCATATGAAGAATTTGATCTGGGGTTCCTATTCTTCATGGGTGGTGTCATGATGACATTCACCTGAAGATTTTCAAGGCACTTCTTAAGAACCCAGATTTTCTTCATAGGGGGACCGTTCCTGCAGTTAGTTCCAACATATCGAGCAAATACTTCACCATTCTAATTCTTAAACAGTTTATAGTTGGAGTCAAATGACTCATAAGAGGAATATGAAGAATCACAAGTAAATCCATATAAAGTGCGTGGATCTACAGGAGGTCCTTTCACAGCAACCCATGAGGTTTTGGGGTACTGCTCAGGTTTCCAATAGGTCCCATCAGCATTGAGTTTCCTCTCAAAGGCAATACCCTCTTTCCTAGGGTTCCTATTAAAGATCTGCTTTTTGAGCACATCACATAGAGTCTGATGCCCTTTGAGGCTTTTGTAAATGCCTGTCACATACAATTCCTTAAGCCCTGCATTATCGTTAGTGATACTTGTGGTATCCTCAGATGAGGAATTTGTGACCACAGAGACAGTTGAAGAATTTGCAGCAATAGAAGCATTTGAACATTCAGGTGATGAATTAGCAGATTCACGCTCAATGCATTTCAGACATGGTGGAATAAATTCTTCCTGAGCGGAACTGATCTGTTGAGCAAGCAATGAATCATTCTCCTTCTGAAGATCTTCATAACTCACTTTTAACTTCTCAAGATCTTGCTTTCTCTGAAGAAATTCATAAGAAAGCTTCTCATGATCAGTTAAGAGAGTGTTATGATGATTTTGAAGGTTGTCAAACTTAGTTTGAAGTCTCTGAAGATTATCAGTCAGAGACTTGGTTCGATTCAATTCCTCACCCAACAACTCATCGCTTCTGTCTAGTTGATTTTGAATCTTTTCTAAAGCCTTCTGTTGTTTAACAACAATTTTAGTAAGTTTCAAGTAGCTAGGCTTGAGATTGTCATCAGATTCATCCTCACTGGAGTCAGAGGGGGAATGTTTGAGTACCTTGGCACCGTTTGCCATGAAGCAGTAGCTGGGAGCATAGTCATCGAGGTTTTTGTCAGCAGAGTTGGGGAGGTCATTTTTTCAGTGTTGAAGATGGATTTGCTGACGTAAGTGGCAGCGAGGGCTAAGCTTGCCACACCAGAGTCTGATTCCTCATATTCCTCCTCCTCCACATTTTCCTCAGATTCAGCTTCAGAGTCCATTTCCTTGCCAATGAATGCCCGGTCCTTCTTGGAACTGCTCTTCTTGTGAGATGAAGACTTTGAAGATTTTGATGATGAAGACTTTGAAGATTTCTTCTTCTTCTCGGAGTCATTAGAATCGTCATCTTTGTACTTCTTCTTCTTTGATTCTTTTTCCCATAGAGGACAATCAGACATGTAGTGACCAGGTTTCTTGCATCTGTGGCAAGTTCTCTTTTGTAGTCACGAGACGAGGAATCATCATTTCTTGAAAACTTTCCAAAGCGACCGCGGCGAGAGAACTTCTGGAATTTCCTCACGAGCATTGCTAGCTCCTGGCTCAGTTCTTCAGGATCACCAAGGATGCTACCAGAGTCTTCAGCTTCGGACTCAGAGACTGCCTTGGCCTTCAGTGCACGTGATCTTCCATAGCTTGCTCCATAGAGATCTCTCTTCTCAGCAAGCTGGAACTCATGAGTATTTAGCTTCTCGAGGATGTCAGCGGGATCTAGTGACTTGTAATCAGCTTGCTCTTGAATCATCAGTGCAAGAGCGTCGAATGAAGAATCAAGTGATTTCAGCAATTTCTTCACCACCTCATGGTCGGTGATGTCAGTGGCACCAAGTGCTTGAAGCTCATTTGAGATGACAGTGAGGCGATCAAAGGTTTGCTGAACATTTTCGTTGTTGAGTCTATTGAAGTGGTTGAAGAGATCACAAAGAACATCAACTCGGGAGTCACGTTGAGTTGAGACTCCTTCGTTGACCTTAGACAGCCTGTCCCAAATCAGCTTAGCAGTTTCCAGAGCACTCACTCTGCCGTACTGTCCTTTGCTCAGATGACCACATATGATATTATTCACTTGAGAATCAAGTTGCTTGAAACTCTTCACATCAGCAGCATTCACAGATGGAGTGACAGAGGGAATGCCATTTTCCATAACATACCAGAGATAGTTATAAATTGCCTCAAGATGCATGCATCTTGTTCTTCCAGTAGGGGTAATCTGTCCCATCAAAGGTAGGACACCCAGCCGAGACCTTGATCATACCTGCAGTCGACATAACTAAAACTCCAGGTGATTAAAAAAATCACATAGAATAAGTGAGTACCTTGCTCTGATACCAATTGAAAGTGCGTTACGTCAACTAGAGGGGGGGTGAATTGGCGATTTTTATGAATTCTTCTTTGAGGAATTTCAGGGTGAGGAAATTCCTAAGCGAAGAACTACTTGCAGCGGAATAAGTACTCAGGTATAAGCATAACAGAGCAACAGCATAATCATCATGATGAAATGAAAGACAAACACAGAGTATAGAAAGCGTAAACACATGATAAGCAGGATGAAGACAAACTGATTGAAGAAATAGGATTGAGGAATTAGAGAAATTCTTTAGTCAAAGTCTTCAAACAGTAATGATCAGGTTCATCAACACATAACTGAGGAAATGAAAGGGTTGAGGAAATAGAACCAGTAGGCTTGGTGAAGACAATGATTTGGTAGACCAGTTCCAACTGTTGTGACAGTTGTATGTCTGGTTGGAGCGACTGAGTATTTAAACTCGAGGACACACAGTCCTCACCGTATTCTCCTTGAGCTAAGATCACATAGACCTCGCCCAACAGTAGTGGTAAGTCTTCACAGGTGACTTCCAAACCTTCACAGACTCGGCCACTCGGCAATCCACAATTCTTGGATGCTCAGACCATGACGCCTAACCGTCTGGAGGATACACAGTCCTCAAAGGTAACAAGCGTCGGTTCCACACAGGAACAATCTCTTTAGTGATGCTCAATCACTTTGGGTTTGTAGGTTTGGGTTTGGGATTTGGGTTTTCCTCACTTGATGATTTTCGCTCAAAGTCCTCGGAGGATGGGATGCTCTCAAATGACAAGTGTCAGTTTCTCTCGGAGCAGCCAACCAGCTAGTGGTTGTAGGGGGCGGCTATTTATAGCCTAGGGAGCAGCCCGACATGATAGGACATAAATGCCCTTCAATGATATGACCGTTAGGTGGTAGGATATTTTGGACAGCTGGTGCGTGGCACAACAACGGTCGGATTTAAGGTTCGAATTCCTCAGGGCTATCATGTTCCTCACTATGTAGGCAATCCGCACTGGCGAATTCCTAACTCCTCAGTCAGAACAATTCCTCAAAGACCAGAAGATCTTCGTCTCTCTCACTGAAGAAATTGACTGAACTGATATGAGATTTCCAATGGCTTCACTCGAAGGATTGGGTAGGTGTAGGATTTTGAGATGAGCATCACTTGGAAATCAGTTTCCTTAGTATTACCTCGACCCCCTTTAATAGTACGGTGTTTCCTATGACTCGAGAAGAAGAAAATGAAACTACAAAAACAAAAGTCTTCACACTTCATAGTACTCGCATGAATATCCAAGTCTTCACGGTCACACCAATTTCTTCACTTTCAAAGTTTTCAGGAGAACCAAAGTCTTTAGCCGAAGACATTCATTTTTAGGGGTCGACTTTCACTGTAAATATCAAACTCCTCATCGACTTATAGAACCTATGTACACTTAAAAACATATTAGTCCCTTAACCTATAAGTCTTCAATACACCAAAATCACTAAGGGGCACTAGATGCACTTACACAAAAACTTAGGCTCAACCGATACTAACCGATAATTGTTGAAGAAGAAAGGTGGGATGCCTACCGGGGCATCCCCAAGCTTAGATGCTTAAGACTTATTGAAATATTAATTTGGGATGCCTTGGGCATACCCAAGCTTGAGCTTTTGTGTCTCCTTAATTCCTCTCATATCAGGGTTTCCCTAAATCTCAAAAACTTCATCCACACAAAACTCAACAAGAACTCGTGAGATAAGTTAGTATAAACCAATGCAAAAACCTTATCATTCTCTACTGTACCAAACCACAAAAATTATTATTCAACATTGCATATACTAAATTCCTCTGCATATTTAATACTCCTATCCTCAAATAGAATCATTAAACAAGCAAACATATGCAAACAATGCAAACATAACAGCAATCTGCCAAAACAGTACAGTCTGTAAAGAATGCAAGATTCATCATACTTCCCTAACTCCAAAAATTATGAGAAAAATACTACACTGTAGAAAATTTATCAGAGCTTATTTTTGCAAAAAGTTTCAACAATTTATCATATTCTGACTTTTCTAGGGGATTTTTGCAACATCGATAAACTTTCTGTTTTCAAACAGCAACAAGTATACTTGCAAAATAAGCATGGCAAAGGCTATCATTGCCACTTTTATTGAAATAAAAGATGAAAAACATTATTCTAAATAACAGCAAGCAAATCCTAGCAAAATAAGTCGACGCCCCAAGCAAAACACATATCATGTGATAAATGAAAACATAGCTCCAAGTGAGGTTACCGATAATGTTGGCGACGAAAGAGGGGATGCCATCCGGGGCATCCCCAAGCTTAGTTGCTTGGATATTCCTTGAATATTACCTTGAGGGTGCCTTGGGCATACCCAAGCTTAGGGTCTTGTCACTCCTTATTCTCCTCATATCGACATCGCACCAAAAACTTGAAAACTTCAATCACACAAAACTTAGCGGAACCTTGTGAGATAGGTTAGTATGATAAAGAGCAAACCATTTCACTTTTGGTACTGTCAAAGACAAGATTCATAATTGTTTACACACAATGCCTACTGTAGCATATCATTTTCACAATTTACATTGAGCAATATAAGTCATAGAAACAAGGAAACAAGCAAACTATGCATTGAAAACAGAATCTGTCAAAAACAGAACAGTCTGTAGTAATCTGTACTCAAACCATAATTCTTCTACTCCAAAAATTATTAAACAAATATGACCACGTGATCACTTTGTATATTAATCATCTGCAAAAATAATCAACTCAAAAGAACCCTTCTGTTAAAAATGAGAGCTATTTTTGTGAGCGCTAGAGTTTCTGTTTTTCAGCAAGATCAAATCAACTATCACCCAACATGATCCCAAAGGCTTTACTTGGCACTTTATTGAAACAATGACAATAAAACATGATTACTACATTATCCTAATCATGTGAACATACAAAAACAGTAGGGGTAAATGTTGGGTTGCCTCCCAACAAGCGCTTTTCTTTAATGCCTTTTAGCTAGGCATGATGATTTGAATGATGCTCGCATAAAAGATAAGAATTGAAACATAAAGAGAGCATCATGAAGCATATGACTAGCACATTTAATTTTAACCCACTTCCTATGGATAGGGATTTTGTGAGCAAACAACTTATGGGAACAAGAATCAACTAGCATAGGAAGGCAAAACAAGCATAACCTCAAAACTTTCAATACATAAAGAGGAAGCTTGATATTATTGCAATTCCTACAAGCATAAGTTCCTCCCTCATAATAATTTTCAGTAGCATCATGAATGAATTCAACAAGATAGCAATCACATAAAGCATTCTTTTCGTGATCCACAAGCATAGAAATTTTATTACTCTCCACATAAGCAAATTTATTCTCATGGATAGTAGTGGGAGCAAACTCAACAAAATAACTATCATGGGTTTGAAAATTAAAATCATGATGACAAGTTTCATGGTTATCATTATTCAATATAGCATACATGTCATCACCATAATCATCAAAGATAGGAGGCATGCTTTCATCATAATAAACTTGCTCATAAAACATGGGGGAATAAAAATATCATCTTCATCAAACATAGCATCCCCAAGCTTATGGCTTTGCATATCACTAGCATCATGGATATTCAAAGAATTAATACTAGCAACATTGCAATCATGCTCATCATTTATGCCAAACATTTTATTGAATTCTTCCTCTATCAATTGAGCACAATTTTCCGAACCATCAGTTTCAAGAAAGATATTATAAAGATGATCAATAATATGATGCAACCTTAATTCCATTTTTTGTAGTTTTCTTATAAACAAAACTAGTGATAAAATAAGAAACTAAAAGATTCAATTGCAAGATCTAAAGATATACCTTCAAGCACTCACCTCCCCGGCAATGGCGCCAGAAAAGAGCTTCGTTGTCATGGCGTGAGTGTCGGTTTCCTAACTTCCCCAGCAACGCCATCAGAAAAGAGCTTGATGTCTACTACACAACTTTATTCTTGTAGACACGTGTTAGGCCTCCAAGCGCAGAGTTTTGTAGGATAGTAGAAATTTTCCCTCAAGTGGATGACCTAAGGTTTATCAATCCGTGAGAGGTGTAGGATGAAGATGGTCTCTCTCAAACGACTCTGCAACCAAATACGAGAAATCTCTTGTGTCCCCAACACACCCAATAATATAGAAAATTGTATAGGTGCACTAGTTCGGCGAAGATATGGTGATAAAAGTGTAATATAGATGGTAGAAATATATTTTTATAATCTGAATAGATAAAAACAGCAAGGTACAAATAGTAAACGGACACAAAAACGGTGTTGCAATGCTTAAAAATGAGGCCTAGGGTCTGTACTTTCGCTAGTGCAACCTCTCAACAATGCTAACATAGTTGGATCATATGATTATCCCTCAAAGTGCAATAAAGAATTACTCCCAAGTTCCTATTAGCGGAGAACAAAAGATAGGAATTGTTTGTAGGTCACGAAACCACCTCAAAGCTATTCTTTCCGTTCGATCTATTCAATAGTTCGTACTAAAATAATACAAAGCTATTTTTCTGTTTGATCTATCCTAGAGTTCGTACTAGAATAACACCAAAGCAAATTCATATTCATAATACTCAATCCACACAAAGAACTATAAAGAGACCCCAAAGTTTTCGTCGGAGAAAAACGTGCATCAACCCCTATGCATAGATTACCCCAATATCACCGCGGGAATCCGCGAGTTGAATGCCATAACACATATCAAGTGAATCAATAAGATACCTCATTGTCACCTCAAGTATTCATATTGCAAGACATATATCATGTGTTCTCATCTCTGAATATTCAATCCGACAAGACAAAACTTTGAAGGGTGAAGATTCAATTCATCATAACAAGAGTATAGAGGGGAGGAACATCATATGATCCGACTATATTAACAAAGCCCATGATAGAGATCACGAGAGAGAGAGAGAGAGAGAGAGAGAGGGAGAGATCAAACACATAGCTACTGGTTCAAACCCTTAGCCCCGAGATGATGAAGATGGCCACCGGAGATGATTCCCCCCTCCGGCAGGGTGCCGGAACGGGGTCTAGATTGGTTTTCACGGATACAGAGACCTTGCGGCGGCGGAAATTCTGATCTAGGGCTACCCCGAAGGGTTTCAGAATATTTGGGAATTTATAGTGCAAAGAAGGGGTACGGGAGGCCACCGAGGTGGGCACAACCCACCTGGGCGCGCCAGGGGGCCCTGGCGCGCCCTGGTGGGTTGTGCCCCCGTCGGGGCACCCCCCCAGGTGCAGCTCAGGCCCATTGGGTTCCTTCTGGTCCAGAAAAAATCTCCAAAAAGTCACGCGGTGTTTGGACTCCGTTTGATATTGATTTCCTGCAATGTAAAAAACAAGCAAAAAACAACAACTGGCACTGGGCACTGGGTCAATAGGGTAGTCCCAAAAAATGATATAAAGTTGCTAGAAAATGATTGTAAAACACCCAAGAATGATAAAATAACAGCATGAATACTTCATAAATTATAGATACGTTGGAGACGTATCATCCATCTTGAGCATGCCTTGGGGCATGACAGTCTTGGCCCATATGTTGATGATCCAAGGGTCCACAGCCCAGCCCACTATGATGGGTTCGACGCGGTTAGCACCCCCTATTCCAGGACACCATCACCCTGCTGACCTGCGTGACAGTGAGCCATATTGGTTATTATGCTTGCTTGATAAACTGCTAGATTAGCAGAACCTTGCTTCTTTGTTGACCAGGTGGAGGATTTGGTATACAAGAAATGAGATCACACATCATACACCTCCGGTCACTATTGAGGCCCCGCGCTGGTTCCTATTAAGTTTATATCAATTCCCTACTTGCAAATAAAACAACATCCCTTAACAAAGGGCGACCAGGTGATTCAATAAAATTCAATGAACAATCTGATTATAAAGTGGTAATTCATCATATCCCAACAAACACACAACCGATTACATCATATGGATCCCGATCATGTGAGTAGCTCAAGGAAACTTTTGTATTCGATCACAAGGGAGATAAAATGTCATCTAACTACTGCTATGAACACTAAGGTCCTAAAGGAACTACTCACACATGGTCATGGAGGCAACAAGGTTGACGAAGAATCCTCCCGTGATGGATTCCCCCTTCGACAGGGTGTCGGAACAGGTCTCCAGATTGGATCTCCTTGAAACAGGAATTTGCGGCAGCGGAAAAATTGGAGGAAGATGATACAGAGGGTTTCTCGATTTATGGAATTTATAGGCAATTTTTTTTTGACGAAAGACGGTGCACAGGGGTTCCACATGACCTAGTGGTGTGGGTCAGCCTCTGGTCGTGTTGCCTGGTTGCGTGGGGCCCTTGGCTGGCCCCTCGGCATGTCCCAACACTTTCTGGAATCTTCATGACGTGAAATAATTGTATTAAATCATCAGATTTTTTTGACCTTCGTAGATATGGATTTTCTGAAGAAAAAAATTGCATAAACAACAATTAGCTGCGGGCACTAAATTAATAGGTTAGTCCCAAAGATGCTATAAAAATTATTCAAAATTGATATTATAATAGCATGAAGCAATCAAAAATTATACATACATTCGAGACGTATGAAGGGGTCATATATATCTATACCTCTATACCATTGTATACTTTTGATTGTTTCATGCTATTATAATATCATGAAATCTATAAAAAGTATTGTTTTTCAAGTAACATTGAAAATTTGTTTATCCATGAAATCTCGTTCCATTTTTGCAGCTCATTCTACATAAGTACAAGAAACCTGAAATTTGGTATTTGACCACCCAACTTACATGAACTAAAAATGGACGTCCATGATGTCAAGAGACAATTATCGGTATCCAAATAAGCCGCAACCTAGGCTATCGCTATGTGGTGGAAAAACACCTTCGCCGCAATGATTTTTGATAACTGTATAACCAAACAACGATATATTGAAGGAGAGCTCGTTGTATTCTTCTATGGTTAAGCTAAATATCGAGTCAAACAGTGATTCAAATCCTATCCCACAACAAACTACAAATTTTAACACATTCAGTCACATATATAACTCGATCTACAGTGGAATGGTAAAGGCTCTGGGGGAATCAATGACAATCTCGACACATATGATGTTCGCGCTAAACCTTCTTCTCGTAGTCGTAGTAGACGTACGCCGCTGAGCTACTAGAATCAATTCCGAAGGCCTCTTTGATTCAACGTAATTTCATGAAAAAGGAATGGCCTACCCCCCGAACATGAAGCAGAGAATATTTTATAAAGTTCAAAATTTCAAACCAAACAAAGGCAAAAACCCACCAAACTCATTGGGTGGTAGTACTAGGAGTTGAGCTTTGGTCTCTCTCAGATCCAGCCCCCCGCCCCGAAGACCAAACCCGCCAGCAGCCAGATCTCACCCCGCCCAGATCAGATCCCAACCCGGCCCCCGGATGCGCTCGTAGCCGCCCGCGCGCTCGTACCGGACCGCCGCCCGCCCGCCTCCATGGGCGGCCTCAGGGCAGCGTCGTCGGCGTCGCCGTCGTCGGGCGTGGCGATGGCGTGCGTGGTGGCGTCGGAGGTGGCCACGGTGCTGGCCGTCATGCGCCGCAACGTGCGCTGGGCGGGCGTGCGCTACGGCGGGGACGACGGCGGCGGCGCCGAGGAGGAGCACCTCGACCACCCCCTCATCGCGGGGCTCAAGTCGCTCCGCCGCCGCGCCGCCGCGTGGGGGACCCGCTGGCCCGAGGCCGACCCGCTCCTCTGCCTCCGCCCCTTCCTCGACGTCGTGCGCTCCGACGAGACCGGCGCGCCCATCACCGGCTCCGCGCTCTCCTCCCTGCACAAGCTCCTGTCCCTCGACCTCGTGGCGCCCGGCGGGGGCGCCGCCGAGGCCATGGGCGCCGTCGTGGAGGCCGTCACGGGCTGCCGCTTCGAGGTCACCGACCCGGCCTCCGAGGAGGCCGTCCTCGCCCGGGTCCTCCAGGTGCTGCTCGCCTGCGTGCGCGGCCGCGCCGCCCCCGCGCTCTCCAACCGCCACGTCTGCGCCATCGTCACCACCTGCTTCCGCGTCGTGCAGCAGGCCGGCACCAAGGGGGAGCTCCTGCAGCGCGTCTCCAGGCAGACCATGCAGGAGGTCATCCGCTGTGTCTTCGGCCGCCTTGCCGACATTGAACCCACCGCCATCGTGAACGAGCAGGTGGAATTGCCTCTCAGGGTCTTCAGCCCACCAATTACATTTTTATATTGCTTGCACACATGATCATGGAGACAATGCTGCTCTGTTCCTTTTTTACTCAGTACTGTGATAGTTTAACTTGCAGTGCTCTTTTAGGTTTGTGTACTGAAGTAACTATACTTATTCATGTGTGTGTGTATTTGTATGGAGGGTTAATTGGAGTCTTAGTTTTCTAAATGCTGTCATTCTAGCAATTTGACTGTGTGCACATGGAAACCGACTCCTTTTTTACTTGCCTCGATTACCTACCTGTACACTGTATCATGCTAGTTTGGAACAAAATGCATTCTGGTGGTAATACCAAGTTTGGTGTATTAATGTGGCGGTTCGTTTGTTCCACAGATTAGCAAAAACCAAGATTTGGGTGCTGAGGAGCTAGGGAATGGGAAGAGTGATTATGTTTGTTTGAATAGCTCCGGGGATGAGGTCGGAGGTGGATTTGGTGCCGTTCAAGACAAGGACATGATGGAGTCGCTTGGGGTTCCTTGCATGGTGGAGATATTACAGTTCTTGTGCTCCCTCTTGAACATAGCCGAAGACATGGATGTGAGCCAAAGGATGAATGTTATTGATTATGATGAGGACGTGCCCCTCTTTGCTCTGGGGTTGATAAATTCTGCCATTGAGTTGTCAGCTTCGTCCATCCACAGGCACCCAAAGTTGCTGGCTTTTGTACAGGATGAACTGTTCCACAATCTAATGCAGTTTGGCTTGTCAATGAGCCCCTTGATTCTGTCGACAGTGTGCAGCACTGTTTTTACTCTCTTCTACCATTTACGTCAGGAACTTAAGCTGCAAATTGAGGCTTTCTTCTCGTGTGTGATCCTAAGATTAGCCCAGGGTAGATATGGAGCTAGTTATCAGCAGCAGGAAGTCGCCCTGGAGGCTCTAGTGGATTTCTGTCGGCAGAAAGAGTTTATGGCTGAGATGTATGCAAACATGGACTGTGATCTACAGTGTTCGAATGTTTTTGAAGACCTAGCTAATCTTCTGTCTAGAAGTGCATTCCCTGTAAACAGTCCATTGTCTGCATTGAATGTCCTTGCATTGGATGGTTTGGTTGCTGTCATTCAGGCGATAGCAGAGAGGACTGATCATGCACATCAGCATCATGGGCAGACAGTGCCAGAAATTAGTGAATATTTTCCTTTTTGGCAGTTGAAGTGCGAGGGCAGTAATGATCCTGATCAATGGGTTAGATTCGTTCACCAGCAAAAAAGCATCAAGAGAAAGCTAATGGTTGGTGTTGAGCATTTCAATAGGGACAAAAAGAAGGGCTTTGAGTACCTGCAAGGTGTCCACCTATTGCCTGAAAAACTTGATCCACGAAGTGTTGCTCTGTTCTTTCGGTACACACCTGGATTGGACAAGAACCTTCTTGGGGAATACCTTGGGAATCATGATGAGTTCTCTATTCTGGTACTTCACGAATTTGCTAAAACTTTTGACTTTGAGGATATGAACTTGGACGCTGCCCTAAGGCTCTTCTTGGAAACTTTCCGGCTGCCTGGTGAGTCACAAAAGATACAGCGGATTCTGGAGGCCTTCTCTGAGAGGTATTATGAACAGTCACCACACATGTTTGTTAATAGGGATGCTGCTCTGGTGCTGTCGTATTCAGTAATTATGCTCAACACAGATCAACACAATGTAAGGGTTAAGAAGAAGATGACTGAAGAAGACTTTATCAGGAACAATCGTCGTATCAATGGTGGGAATGATCTTCCGAGGGAGTTCTTGTCGGAGCTGTTTTATTCTATATGTCGGAATGAGATCAAAACCATTCCCGAGCAAGGAGCTGGATGCTCTGAGATGTCTTATAGCCGCTGGGTCGATCTGGTGTGGAAGTCAAAGAGGACATCAGTGTATATTGCTTGTGACTCCTACCCTTTTCTTGATAATGACATGTTCCCTATCATGGCCGGACCATCAGTTGCTGCTATCTCCGTGGTTTTTGATAATGTTGAGCATGAGGAGATTCTTACAGGATGCATTGATGGTTTTCTATCTGTAGCAAAGCTGGCTGCATTCTATCATCTCGATGATGTATTGAATGATCTTGTTGTGGCACTGTGTAAGTTCACCACTTTGTTGAACAGTTCTTATGCTGATGACCCTGTAATAGCTTTTGGGGTGGATACCAAGGCTAGAATGGCAACAGAGGCGGTCTTCACAATTGCAACTACTTATGGTGATCATATACGGAGCGGATGGAGGAATATAGTAGATTGCATTCTAAGACTGCACAAAATAGGCCTTCTTCCGGGTCGCCTCACTGGCGACACGGGTGACGATCAGGAGTCGTCTTCAGATTCATTGCCTAGCAAGCTTGGTTCATATGCACTTGCAGTTGCACCTCAAGCCTTACCAATCAACACCCCTAAAAAAACATTTGGGCTGATGGGGAGGTTTAGCCAACTACTGTACTTGGATACTGAAGAACCAAGGTCCCAGCCAACTGAAGAGCAACTGGCAGCTCAGAGGAATGCTTTGGAGACCGTAAAGAAATGCCAAATAGGTACCATCTTCACCGAGAGTAAATTCTTACAAGCTGACTCACTCTCAAATCTGGCAAGAGCCCTCATTCAGGCAGCAGGCCGACCTCAGAGGATAACCAGCTCGCTTGATGATGAAGGCACAGCAGTGTTCTGCTTAGAGCTCCTAATTACTGTCACATTAAACAACAGAGACAGGATTGTGCTTTTGTGGCAGGGTGTTTATGAGCACATAACCCATATTGTCCAGTCCACAGTGATGCCTTGCAATCTGGTGGAGAAGGCTGTGTTCGGGCTCCTGCACATCTGCCAGAGGTTGCTTCCTTACAAAGAGAATCTGGTAGATGACTTACTGAGGTCACTGCAGCTGATTTTGAAACTTGATGCTCGTGTAGCTGATGCTTACTGTGAGAACATCACGTTGGAGGTCACACGACTTGTGAAGGCCAATGCAACCCATATCAAATCTCAGATGGGCTGGCGGACTATAATTTCCTTACTCTGCGTCACTGCTCGTCATCCTGATGCTTCTGATGCTGGCTTTGAAGCTCTGGTTTTCATCATGTCTGATGGAGCACACCTCTCACCTGCCAACTTTATCATTTCTGTGGAGGCCTCAAGGCAGTTTGCAGAATCTCGGCTTGGGTCTGCAGAGAGATCTATCCATGCCTTGAACCTAATGGCTGACTCAGTAAATTGCCTTACACGCTGGTCACGTGAGGTCAAGGAAGCTGGTGGCGAAGCAGACAGGATATTGGAAGGAATCGCTGAGATGTGGCTGCGGCTAGTGCAGGCATTGAGGAAAGTGTGCACGGATCAGAGGGAGGAAGTGAGGAACCATGCGCTATTATGTTTGCACAGATGCTTAGTAGTTGATGGAATATCAGTTTCCTCTTCTGCATGGTTGATGTCCTTTGATATTATCTTCCAGTTGCTTGACGAGTTGTTGGAGATTGCTCAGAGTTACTCACCAAAGGATTTCAGAAACATGGAGGTGTCCCTCTTGCATGCCGTGAAACTGTTGTGCAAGGTGTTCTTGCAGTCACTTAAAGACTTGTCCGCACAGAGCAGTTTCAGCAAGCTGTGGTTGGAAGTCCTCGACATGATAGAGAAGTTCATGAAAGTGAAACTGAGAGGGAGGAGGACTGAGAAGCTACATGAGGCAATCCCTGAGCTACTGAAGAACATACTACTGGTGATGAAAGCAAATGGTGTACTGTCAAAGACAAGCGCCAGCGAGGAGAACACGCTGTGGGAAGCAACATGGCTTCAAGTCAACAAGGTCGCGCCAGCGCTTCAGCCAGAGGTTTTCCCTGACAATGAAAGCGATTCCGCAGCAGAAGGCGAGCAGAGCAAGTCGGAGAGTTCAGCACAGGAGGGCCAAACTGCTGAGCAATAGGGCCAGGCCGCTGAACATCGAATCCGACCTTCCAGCAATTTTCGGTGGAGCTATACACAGACGCCTGGCTGAGCTCTCGGTGGACATTAGGGAGGGAGAGCAAGCTGGTGTGTTGTAATTTTTTAGTCCATAATAATTGGCTTTTTTTGGGTTATTGACGTGGATGTTGCCACTTTGAGGTTTTATTGTTGCAACACCTGAGGAAAATTGTATGATAGGGTATATCGCAGCAGTTACAGGATTTCCCCCCAACACCCGCATTGTTACATTTGTTACAGATGTGAATAGGTGGATGAGGTAGCAAAACACCATGGATTTTTACCATACTGTGCATGTCAACTTTTCTCTTGCATCTGTTATTACAAGCTGTAATCACACAAGATATTTACTGTACATTGCTTGCACCCAGTCCCTTATGATTGAATTGGGTTGAACATGGCTTTGAGGATTTTTGTAGGATCTGGAATCCATGGTAACCTTTTCGCCTTGATTGGTCGACGTGTATGATTGTAGGCCTATTTTTGCCTTGATTGGTCGACGTGTATGATTGTAGGCCTATTTTTTGTTTCACAATCATATCGGAAGTTCTATGGCGTGAATGTGTAGCTGATGATATTTGTAAGACACTTATTTTGGGACGAAGGGAGTACTTATTTCTCTAACAAATGCTTATTAATAGATCCCAAAAAATGATTTTTATGTTGAGATCCAGGCGCATGTTATTCTCTTTTGATCAAACCAGCGTATGAGACGCAGTAAATATGGTATATAACTTTTAAGAGCTTTTGGTTGCCCTATTGTTTTTGTTCCTAAAGAAACTATTTGTTTATTTTCCATTATTCAATATAGAGTCTTGGCATCTGTTTGGAAATTCAATCTAAAGCCACACACATATTCTGGTAATCAACCAACCTTTGGTTGGATGTTTAAGAGGATAGTGGTATCCTAGCTCACCAGTATTTATTCCTTGACTTGACACTGATGCTCATATTTTTTAAAATTTATTTCAGATCTTTCGGCGATGGTTAGAAGAACTATTTGTTTTCAACACACGGTAAGAATAGAGTCATATTTTACAAGGTTTGACTTGAGACGAATATAAGATGCACCATATTTTGGCACAGAGGAAATACTTAAGAATAGAACACACACTAGATCACATGCCCAATGGTTGTATGTTGGCTACGACACCTCGCGCGTCTGGTGATTTTCAGCGCATAGGCGGCTGGATGGGCCAGACATGGATGACTCGGTGGCAACGGCCGAATCCGTGGCACGAGTTTGACAGCTGCTCAATGGCTATGGCGGTGATAAGCGGGAAGACGCCCCACCCATCCACTAGCACCACTACCTCCTATTGTCATCGCCGGCGGCGGTGGGACACTCCTCCTTAGGAGGCGGTCAACTAGGTGGCTCCGGAGGGCATGTGCTTCTTTGGTGCATGGTTGTGAGGAGTGTCGGGAGAGGCGTGTGCCCTCCTCCAATGGAAAACCATGGTGATTACTCCGTCTATCTTTTTTTAATCTACTATAAAAGTTCGTACAAAAGCATCTCAGACATTACATCAAGATTTCGAGACCACCAAATGAACACTACCGCGGCCAGAACGAGCCGTCAATGCGCCGCTGTCGTCGCTCCCCTACCGGAACCGCATGACCTTGTCGATGACAGCCGGGAAGTTTCTGTGCACGTGCCTCTAAGGACCAGCGCCCTGGAATCGCAGTCATCTTCGTACAACCCTTGCATAGATCTGAAGCAACTGACACCAAATCTCGTCACATGACGAGAAATCCTAACCTCACCACCACAAGGAGATGACATGAATCTACGCCAGAGTTTCAACGACTACGTCCAAACGGACGAACTCGAAAGAACCGAAGACCAAAAGACAAACTCGAAGAAGAAGCGTCGCGATCCGTCTGAGCGCCGCAACCGCGAGGACTAAAAACCCTAACCTAAACTACTAACCGGAGTGGAGGCATCGGGATTCTCTTCTCCGTCACCGGCTACTGGAGCAGCATGCAAATAGGAGGCAAATTCACAGTCTTGTCGGTGAAATCTGGAAGAGAAAGTTACCTAGCCGCCTAGGGTTAGGGGATGAGACAAGGGGAAGTCTCGTATGGATCTACCAAGTAGGTGAAGGCTACTTCCCACGCTTGAACTACAACAGTGCATCAAGGTTGGATTTGGGATATGTGAAGATTAATGTGGATGCCGCGGTGATGAAGTAGAAGGCGTCGTTGCGATGGCGCGCAATGAAAACGACCATTACCCGTTGTCTCGACACCGATGACCCTGGTCCTTGAGATACTTGCATGTTGGGAAGCACTGGCCCTGGTAGCTGACATTATGCTGCAAAGGGTTCCTGTGGAGGCCATGGGCAGATAGTCAGCTCTGAGGCGGCAAAGTTTGCATGCGTAGAACTCCGCCATGAGAGGGGAATGCATAATAATGAAGCCCATTCCTCGACACGCTATGCAATTTCCTTGGTACCAGGCGGCCATGTTTGGCTAGGTTTGCCGCCAGAAGGCGCTTGTATGAACATTAAATATTTCTGCAAGTGAATGTAATGTACGAGCTCTGAGAACTAACCTGTAGATGGATGGTTAGGAGGATAATGTATCTTCAGGCCATCAGGATTCAATTCATAGACTTGACACCGATGCTTGCATTTTTCTGAATTTATTTCAGACTTTCGTTGATGTGCGTTTCAGTGGGAGTAGATGTTTCTGTCGACTATGAAGGCGTCTGAGGCGATTTCGTCAATCTCAAGATGGTATGTCCCTCAGAGGTGCTCATAGGGATAGATTGTGCATGTTTGTATTCATAGGGGTTAGTGTATGTGCGTATGTATTGGCGTCGACTATGTCTGGACTGTGTTCGAAAATCATAATGCGCGAGCTCTGAAATTAAATGTGTGTTCCTTTTTTAAAGTTTGTGAATTTCGTTAAAAACAGTGAACAAGCTCGTCCGGTTCATGGACACAAGACAAAGAGTAAATAAAACCGCTGTGATTTTCGCAACAAAATGATGCACCGTGCACACATAAATTAATCAATTTAAACAAGCCAAAAAAAAAGGTTTCAGGCAGTAACAAACACGGACACGTGTCTCTTTTCCCCTGGAGATGCGGAGCGCACGTTTGCTCCTAGCTGCCAGGATCCGACTATGATCTGCTCTTCAGAATACAGATTGATTGGCGGAGCAGAACCCTAGCCCGACTCGGCCCCCATGGCCGCCATACAGTATCTATAAGAGCTTGGCGATCGGGCCAAACCCTCATACCACCAGCAGTACCTACCTAGCTACGTGTGCACAAGATTGATCGCCAGGTTAGCTAGCTACTAGGGCAGCCATGGCGTCCACGGGCGACAACGAGGAGGAGTACTACAGCAGCCCCGAGGAGGCGGAGGGGGCCGCCGCCGACGACGACCGGATGAGCTTCCGGACCGCCTCCAACGAAAGCGATAATGACGCCGGCGCCGATGATGACGCGGACGCTGATGATTGCTTGTACGGCAACAGCGACGGCGACGACGATGGCATGTACGATGAATACGACGGGGACGAGGAGGAGGGGCTGGAGGAGGTGGATGAGGAAGGCGGCGTCCTGGACGAGATGAGGTTCACGGCGACGCAGTACGCCGTGCTCACCATGGACGAGGTGCGCGCGCGGCAGGAGGAGCACACGGCGCGGGTGGCCGACCTGATCGCGCTCCCGCCGGCCCTCGCGGCCGCCGTGCTCCGCCACTTCAAGTGGAGCGCCCAGGGCGTGTGGGAGCGGTGGTTCTCGGACGAGCACAAGGTCCGCGACGCCGTCGGCCTGCCCGCGGACGGCGACGCCGTCTCCGTGGCCGTCAACGACGCGCCCCTCACCTGCTACATCTGCTTCGACGCGCACGCCCCCGGCGAGATGCGGTCCGCCGGGTGCGCCCACTTCTACTGCCGCGGGTGCTGGAGCGGCTACGTGCGCGCCGCCGTCGGGGACGGCGCGCGCTGCCTGTCGATCCGGTGCCCGGACATGGCCTGCTCCGCCGCCGTGGTCCGCGACCTGGTCGACGAGGTGGCCGACGCCGACGACGCGAAACGGTACGGCGAGTTCCTGGTCAGGTCGTACGTGGAGGAGAGCAAGAGGATCCGGTGGTGCCCGGCGCCCGGGTGCGACCGGGCCGTGGAGTTCGACGGCGAGAAGTGCACAGTGCAGCTGGACGCGTGGTGCGCGTGCGGGCACGGCTTCTGCCTCGCCTGCGGCGAGGAGGCGCACCGCCCGGTCGCGTGCGACACGGTGCGGGAGTGGCTGGAGAAGAACCGCTCCGACTCGGAGACGGCGCAGTGGGTCCTGGCCAACACGAAGCACTGCCCGGAGTGCCGCCGCCCCATCGAGAAGAACCAGGGATGCATGCACATGACGTGCTCGCCGCCGTGCAAGCACCAGTTCTGCTGGCTCTGCCTGGGCCCCTGGGGCAAGCACGACGGCGGCAACTACAACTGCAACACCTACAACGCCGCCAGGGCGGAGGGCAAGTACACGAAGGAGGAGCTCCGGCGGGCGCAGGCCAAGGCGTCGGTCGACCGATACCTGCACTACTACGAGCGCTGGGGCGCGCACGAGCGGTCCCGGCAAAAGGCGCTGGAGGACAAGGTGGCGCTCGGCAAGGACGGCGCGCAGAGGGAGGCCGTGGCCGCCGCCTTCGGGGTGGTGGAGACGGAGCTCGACTTCCTGGAGGAGGCGTACCGGCAGGTGGCCGAGTGCCGGCGGATGCTGCGGTGGACGTACGCCTTCGGCTACTACCTGGACGACCCGGCCAAGCGCGACCTGTTCGAGGACCTGCAGAGCCAGGCCGACAAGTCGCTGGAGCGCCTGCACGAGTGCGCCGAGAAGGACAGGGCGAAGCTCGTCGCCGAGGCGGGCGGCGAGCACGGCGCGGTCGCCGACAAGTACCTGGAGTTCAGGCCCAAGCTGTCGAGCCTGACGACCGTGGCGAGGAACCACTTCGAGAACATGGCCAGGGCGTTCCGGGACGGCCTGGCCGAGGTCGAGGTCGACCCCGCCGTCGCCGCCCGCCGCGCAGCCGCCGCCCCTCCTCCACCACCGCTGGACGACGACGACGACGAAGACTTCTTCGAAGAGCTGCGGATGTAAATCAATCGTATATTTATTATCAATACACGCAGCACTTTGACACCAGTGCATCAAGGCCGGATGCCGCCTCTGACGGGAAATGTGGAGATTAATGTGGATGCCGCGGTGAGGAAGAGTCAGCGAGTAGAAATCATCAGTGATGGCGCGCGATTGACACGGCCATTACCGGTTGTCTCGACACCGATGAACCCGGAGGTGGTCAGGAAGCCCTCGCCCTGGTAGCTGACATTACGCTGCAGCGGATATGCGTAGCAAGCGAGTGTCTCACCATCATATCCAACCTGAAGGGTTCATGCCTCGGGTGCCATGGGCAAATAGTCAGCTTTGAGGCAGCAAAGTTTGCATGCATTGAACTCCACCATGAGAGGAAAACACATAATGATTAAGCCCATTCCTTACGCGCTATGGAATTTCTTAGAGCTTACAATGATTGATAAAATAATCTTATCTTAAATCTTACTAGAAGAACGCCCGTGCGTTGCAACGGGGCCACATTAACTTTAAGAGTTCAATATTAATATTCTCATACATATCAATCCTTTTTCTCCTTCCGTCTGCCACCGAGACAGGGACCTAGACTTTGTGCTGCTCTTATTGATTTCAAACCCAGACGAGATGGGATGGTGGGAGGGGGGACGAAAAAATCCAGACGAAACAAAGGAGAAGGAGAGCCTCATCAGTAGCATCATGGTGAATTTCAAACCTAGCGTTGTGCTCCGCCCAACGAACATGGACGCCGCCGCCGGCGGCCCGGTGGAGCTCGAACCCGAGAGACTCTGCTGCTTGCTGGGAGGGGTCGGGGAGGGTCGGAGCACATGAGCATTGACGTGAAGACAGAGTAGGCCGGGGAGATTACTGTGCACGCCGCACAGCGACTTGGACCTTGGAGGGCCTTAGCTCTGTCAGGAGGAGGTCCCGAGTTCCTGCCGAGGACAGCCTGACGGGGGAGACGCACGGCCGCTCGCGCTGCCCGCAACGCGACCACGCCCTGCCCTAGGGTTCGGCGACGGCGGCAGCGTCGTCCACAGCCACACCCTCTCTGAGTCCTGCCCTGAACTGGGGTTCCGAGATGGCGGCGGTGGCGGAGGTCTCTGAGGTTGGAGAGGGGCAAGATGTAGGACGGCGGAGGCTGGAGCCTGGAGCGATGGCGGCGTTTCGGGATTGCAGGCAGGGGGACGTGCGAGGTGAGTGTTTTTTTCATCGGTTTATGTTGTGTTGCCTGCACGGATATATAGAAGAACAAATAGGTGGATTATAATTCCTTCCATTGTATAAGTGCTGGGAAAGGAAGCGAGGGACAAAAATCAATCGAGGGGCCTTTAAGAGTAGAGATTAGTTAATTGGATTTTTCTTTAAAGTCTGTTATTTGTTTTTTTAAAATTTATTATATGTTTCCTAAATCAAATTGCATTGATGGGATGGATCGATTGATTTGAATAGTCTATTATTTGTTTCCTTCACATCCATTATATGTTTCCTAAAGCAAATTGCATCGATGAGATGGATCGTTTGATTTGGATGGATCGATTGATTTGTTTCCTTAAAATTGGATTTTTTTTAAAGTCTGTTATTTGTTTCCTTAAAATTTATTATATGTTTCCTAAATCAAATTGCATTGATGGGATGGATCGATTGATTTAGATAGTCTATTATTTGTTTCCTTCACATCCATTATATGTTTCCTAAAGCAAATTGCATTGATGAGATGGATCGTTTGATTTGGATGGATCGATTGATTTGTTTCCTTAAAATTGGATTTTTCTTTAAAGTCTGTTATTTGTTTCCTTAAAATTTATTATATGTTTCCTAAATCAAATTGCATTGATGGGAGGGTGACGCATGGAAAGTTATGATCCGTTAAGATTTTTTTTGTTGTGTGAGAGGGTGATGCGAAACTAAACCGGTGGGGTAGGGGAGGGACGAAAAAAACCAGCGAAATGAAACGGGTGGGAGGTGGGAGGAAGTACCAAAGAAGTACCAAAAAAAACCGGGTGAGGTGGGACGAAAAAAAACCTGGAAGCGAGACTACCAACTGCTCCATAAGGAGTAGAGATAAACTTCAGAATAGCAATCTTGGCGAGTGATCTCGACGGGGTTCAATCGGCGTGGCGCACCGCTGATTCTTCCAGGAGTGGGTGCTGAGAGGAAGGATCCCAAACCTCCATTGTCAATCGGCCAGAGCTGCATCGTCCTTTGGATCAGAGCGTGGACGGGATCAATACGGTAGGGTTTGAGGAATTTGTAGGACATGAGGGTTTATGGTTGGCAGCACGAGAACTCACCCATATCTTGGCAGACGGCAGGCCCGAGGTGCGGTCGTGTTCATGCTTCGGGAGCTGCCACATGTTGTCCTCGCCGCCATCAGCGACACCACCGCCATCGCTTGTTGCCACCACTTCAGCGCCACGAGCGTGGGACCGAGGGACGAAGGGAAGGGAAGGAAGTGAATTGACGTACCTATGTTTGGTATATATCACACGAGGAATCAAAACTGGATGCACGTGAAAGCATAGAGATGGGAGAGGAGGACAGAGGAAGGGAAGGGCAAGAGGAACCTGAGGATGTGCGATGAAGGAGCGATGCCAAAACATCACAAAGGGGGACCCGTAGCTCGTCACGTAGCACGGCCGCCTCATTGCCGGCTGCCACCCCGCGCTACCGCCTCCGTGCGCAGGTTCCGTTCGTGGAGCGTGAGGAGCGCATGACCTGCCTTCACCGCGGCCTGGTCCTCCCCACTATCGTGAAGCTCGCCCGCATCGCCGCCCCAATTGCTCAGGATGACGGATGAAGATCCTGCAACAGCGACGTGAGTGAGGGATGCAGCCGACGATGGAGGGATGATTTTCGTGGCTAAACCCTCCCTATCAAAATAACTACTTAAAAAAGGCAAAGATCGATGCATTAGGAAAATTAGGATTTGGAATTGATTGTCATAAAACAAAATTTTATTAATTGATAACGTGCTATCGGTACATGCCCGTTTATAACGTGTCTAGTTAGGAAACTTTGGAAAAGTTAGGAAAGTTTTTATTGTGAGGGTAAAAAAATCAATGTGAGGAGATATGGTGGTGGGATATGAGACGAAAATAAACCGGACGAAAATAAACCAGACGAAATATAACCAGACGAAAATAAACCGTGGACGCAATCCTACCAACTGCTCCATTAGGAGTAGAGATATTTAATTTGGAGATGACAAAAAAAAGTTTATAATGAGTCATCTCTTAGCGTTATCTTCAATAACTTCTTATTCCTAAAAACGTGGTGATATATACTCCCTCCGTCTGAAAATACTTGTCATCAAAATGGATAAAAAGTGATGTATACATCCTCTTTTATCCATTTTGATGACAAGTATTTCCGGACGGAGGGAGTATTGTGATCATCTCTTGTCTTCTTTTCTTAAATAAGAGAAGAAGAAAAAACGAGAGTATGCCTAGACGTATCATAGCTTTATAGAAGGCAGAATAATAGTTACAAGAAAGCTACCACTCGATGCGAACAACGAGTGCAGCGCAAACACCACACCCAACACGACAAAGGACACACACCACGCCAAGTGACCTACAATGCAAAAGAGCCTATCCTTGGGAGATACACAGAATCGCGTCTCGACCGACGCCGGAAACCTGCAGAACTTCACTTGCCGACGCACCATCCACCCTAAGCGCTTAAGAGAAAATGGCAGATGGATGGCTGTACTCGATCCGCTCCGGGAAGCCACCGTCTTGGACATACCGACGACGGGTGTACATTGCGCCATGGAGGATCAAGCATGACAACGGCGAACACCGGAGGAGAGCAACGAGGAGCTCCGGCGGGCGCAGGCCAAGGCGTCGGTCGACCGGCACCTGCACTACTACGAGCACTGGGGCGCGCACGAGCGGTCCCGGCAAAAGGCGCTCGAGGACACGGCGGCGCTCGGCAAGGACGGCGCGCAGAGGGGGGCCGTGGCCGCCGCCTTCGGGGTGGTGGAGACGGAGCTCGACTTCCTGGAGGAGGCGTACCGGCAGGTGGCCGAGTGCCGGCGGATGCTGCGGTGGACGTACGCCTTCGGCTACTACCTGGACGACCCGGCCAAGCGCGACCTGTTTGAGGACCTGCAGAGCCAGGCCGACAAGTCGCTGGAGCGCCTGCACGAGTGCGCCGAGAAGGACAGGGCGAAGCTCGTCGCCGAGGCGGGCGGCGAGCACGGCGCGGTCGCCGACAAGTACCTGGAGTTCAGGCCCAAGCTGTCGAGCCTGACGACCGTGGCGAGGAACCACTTCCAGAACATGGCCAGGGCGTTCCGGGACGGCCTGGCCGAGGTCGAGGTCGGCCCCGCCGTCGCCGCCCGCCGCGCTGCCGCCGCCCCTCCTCCACCACCGCTGGACGACGACGACGACGAAGACTTCTTCGAAGAGCTGCGGATGTAAATCAACCGTAGATTCATCAATACATGCTGCACACCTGTACAACGTAGTAATTGGCTTGGCTCAACCGATCATATTGGCTAGGATTGTCAAGTGGGCGCAACTCTGCAAACAATGAGACCAGATTTACACTTGATCAAACTGCAATTGTCAACATTTTTGTACTATTATTTAATAATAGGTGTGCAGTGAAATGTTTATTTTTTTGTGATGGTGTATAGTGAAATGTTAATTTCTATGAGATCAAAAAAATATGTTCCCCAAAGAGCGTGGGAAAATTACCTCAGAGCATCTCCTGCCGATTTCAGACTTTGTGGCCACAAATAAAACTCTCGCTATAATTGATTTTTCATGTTTCTTCAACACTTGTGTGTACAGACATAGACATATCCATTTTAGCATCATCACAATAACTCATAGTATAATTTTGTCTCAAACACACATCATTCATCATTTATGAAATTCAGCTTGAGGCCATTTACTTCAAAGCTCAGATGTGGTTTCTCGATAGCTAGCAAATAGTCTCTTTGCAAAGACATTGAGGTAATTGTGAGACCCCGACAAACCAAAATAGGAATGTCCCATCCATATATCATTTGATGCCACACCTTCAAACTTTGCGAATTGCCCATGCCATGCTGCAGGGCTATTTTTCCACCTTCAATGCACGAGTCGGTGTTTGATGTTTCCACGCATACCAAGGAAACCATTTGATGCACCCATTTACAGAAGCCTTGCAGTGTCAGCTTCATTTGGTGGTGGAGATATCTCTCTCCAAAGATATCAATGACAACATTCACAAATTTCTTCAAACTTTTAATGATCGTTATCTCTACAATTTCAATCCAGTCATCAACAAAATCAGCTTGACAACCATATGCAAGCATGCGCACTGATGACACAACATTCTTCAAAGCATTATGACCAAGTTGACCAGCTGCATCCCTTTTCTGCATGAAGTACATACAATGAGCTTCCACGACATGAACAAACCCCTCAACATTTGTAACCTTCCCAAACAATTTTATGGCCAAACATTGGATTCTCTCCAAAATAACCCTACATAAGCTTATCATGCCCGACTTATTTATTCTAATGAACTACCACACGCCCGGGCACCGAGCCACGATGCTTCAACCTCTTATTTGACATCATATCCGCATACACCATCATTTCCATCTCAAAAAGCGTCGTCATCATCCTATGATGAGTTGTTGAAAAACAACTTAGAAAGCAAACTCATTTGCAAAAAGTATGTACGAACCATTACATTGTCAACGAACTTTGCTCATTGCATAAAAAATAGGTGAGGAATTTTGTCGAGCATCCTTTTGGCATCGTGCCCTCTAGTTGTTTCGGAGGTGAACTCCGACCTACACCAGTGTCGAGGGAAGAAGGAGCAGTGGCTAAACCTGGCGGCGGTGCGATTTTGCGGGCCCAATGGTGGTGTGGTACTCGTTAGCAATGAGGCTGCACGCCAGCCGAAGCAGGAGGTTGCATGTTCGGGGGACATGAGGTGGTGAAAAACCCAGCCTCTTGGCTCCCGCCAACTTGGATGAGAGTATAGGAGAAGTTGCATCTCTCCCTCTATGAAGGGTGAGTTGGGGGTGTTTTTAGTGATCACCAATTTTTTTGGGGGGAAAGCGGATCTCTTGGAGCACATTTTTTGATCCAATCACCCTATACCATAAAACAAAAAAAATGGGGGAGAGGGTGGGGGAAGGGATCCACAGGAGATGTTCTTATGACCGTTCCACAGTAATGCGTATGGAGCGAACCGCCTTGGGGTGATTAGTTAGTAGTGGGAAGGGAGAGGGAATATGAAGATGACAAGGGTTCACATGAAGTTTCTCCCATCCTTAGTAATTTGGTGCGACATCCCAACCTAATGGCCGAGGCACACACCGTCAACCATGTGAGAGGAACTCACTGAGTAAGAGCAAAGATTGAAGGCAGATAACTGTGTGGGTTGGGGCCCCTAAAGGTGGCAAAGTGAGATGTTTGAAAGGAGATGAAGAGGAAGGGTGATATGTTCAGTTAGTTTAAGAAGGTGTGTGAGAGGTTACCGTCAATAATAATGGTTTGTCGATCTGAAGTTTGTCATAGAGGAAAGTAGAGCAAGGCGTAGTGCCTGAAGAGATCTTGTTGGCAATGAAGGTGATAGTGAATTCTCCCATCATTAATGATTTGGGTGTGTGAGGAGAAGAAGTCGGAGCGTAAGAAGGAATACAAAGAGGACGTCTGTGAAGTCTACTTAACTTGAGAAGAAGCTGTGTCGAAGGATAGGGCATTAGTAAATTTTGCGCCCTAGCCTTGTCCAATGAGTCCGTGGAATGACGATGATGGTGGCAGCATGAAAACTCAGAGAAGTGGAGGAGAATGATTTAGGGAAAAGTAAGAAAGAAGGGCATGCTTCCCCGGCCCCCAGTGTGAAGACATATGCCTTTGAATCCAACGTGAGAAAGACGAGTATCAACCGAGCAAGGATGCCAAAATAACAAAAATTTCACCCGATAGTCCAAACCAAATGTAGAGATTGGTCTCTGTAACGACCCGACGACATAAAACCCTTCATGAGAGGATGCTGTGAGGGCGCATGTAGTTAGCCGAGCATGTACTTGGAGAGGTATACAAAAAATATTTTGTGGTCGAGTAAAAAATTCATATTATTTTTATACTCCCTTCGTCCAAAGTACTCCATGTGAGTACTTGTCGGAGAAATGCATATCTAGAACTAAAATACGTCTAAATTTTTGGACGGAGGGAGTCTTGATATCATCAATTGTTATATTTATATTATGTAGAAAAATCATGTATTTTGGAATTTCAGTTCATCTGAGAGTTTTTTTTTAGAGTACGCAATCGCGTACCTTAGCTTTATAGAAGGCAGAAATATGTACAAGCAGTCTTACAAAAAGGAGGCATATCCTAGCACACGACAGACCGTTGCCCGGGACCCCCAACTCCACTCCTAAACCTAAACTCTACTACTCACAGAAGATGCTGACTCCTCGGCCTCCTGCCAACATCCAAGTGCGTAAAATCTCGAAAATCTGCGAGGTGAAGTGTTGCATCGTATCAATTGAGGTCCGCGGGCCAAACACGATCCCATTCCTCAGCTTCCAGAGCTGCCAGGAGATCAACATGATCAACGAGTCAAACGCTTTCCTATGTACCGCAGGGATACGAGCGCGACAAGCCATCCACCAGGCCTCCAGGGTGTCCCTCGACGTAGGGATCAGCGAGGTATCCACTCTGGCCTGAAGAAAACACCTGTGCCACACTTGTCGAGCGAACACGCACTGGACAAGGATGTGGTCCACCGTATCTTCATCTTGAGCACAGATGAAGCATGGTGAGTGCTCCTCCTGTAGCCCATGTCTGAATCTGCGATCAGCTGTCCAGAGACGATAATGTGTTGCTAGCCACATGAACAGCTTGCACGAGAGAGGCGCCCAACACTTCCAGATCGCCTTTGCCGGGGCGAAACCGATACTCCCTTCCCACAACATCGCATAGGTGGATGCCGAGGAGTATACCCCAAGATTGTTCCACTTCCAAGTAGGAACATCTGAAAGTGTCGGATCAAGCTGAATGTTGATCATGATCTCCCATGCCATCAGCCGATAACTCCCCACAAACATCATTGGCCCAACGATGGAGTTGCAAAGCCTCCGAAACCGTCCTCCGGTTGGCCACTTGTGTGCGCACCTGTGCACGGACCATGGGCGCCAGCTCAGCCACGGTGGATCCATTGAGCCACCTATCTTTCCAGAATAAAATGCTCCTTCCATCTTCAATGTTCCATTGCACAAGGCTAGTAAACACCGCTTGAGTCTGTTTATCCATCACGAGTGAGAGGCCTTGCCAAGGCCTCCCCTGATCCGTGCGTTTCAACCATTCCCAGCGCAATCTAAGAGCCAACCCCTGCCTGTTGAGGTCGATCACTCCGAGCCCTCCAAGTTGTTTGGGTCGGCAAACTTTCTGCCAAGCCACTAAACATTTGCCTCCATGGATTTGCTCCGAACCAGTCCAAAAGAAAGCTCGACATGAGTTCATCTGAGAGTTCAAAACTCGTTATTTTCAACCTTGAAGAAAACATATTTTTAGACAGTGCGGAGAGGGATGGGGGCTCTTTATGGCAGGAGGAGCTGACCGCTGAGTGTTCGAGTGGACCGGCCCCACCTGTCAGACGCCGGCGATCCGAACACCCCCCGATTCAACCTCCCATCACCCCTCCTCCTCCGCCCACCGCCGGCCCCAGCTCCGGCGATGGACGCGGCGGCGGCGGCTCCGGGCGCCGCGGCGGGAGGGCAGCAGCAGCAGCCCGCGCCTCCCCGGGCGGAGCGGCTCAACGCGGAGGTGCACACCCTGCTGAACCTGGAGGGCATGCGGGCGCGCGCGGTGGGGCTCTACAAGGCCATCTCCCGCATCCTCGAGGACTTCGACGCCATCGCCCGCGTCAACCCCAGCGGCTCCCCCAAGTGGTACGGGCTCACCCAATCCCTCCCCTCCCTCCATTGCTCGTCGCCGCCGCCGCCGCCGCCTGGAGTGAATCCCCGACCTAGGGTTTCGGTGGATCCTCCGGCCTGTGTGCGATAGTTATGCTACTGCTGCGCGATTGATTGGTTGCTGACTGGTATGGTATGGCGGCTGGCAGGCAGGACGTGCTCGGCCAGTTCTCCATGGTGAGCATGGAGCTCTTCAACATCGTCGAGGACATCAAGAAGGTGAACAAGGGGTTCGTCGTGTACCCCAGGAACGTCAACGCCGAGAACGCTGCAAGTAAGTGAGCTCCTCTGAATTTTTTAAATTATATATGTCCCATGTGATATATTTTCCTTTATGTGGCTAGTAAAATTGTTCTGGGATCATGATGGCCTATGAGCACGCATGATGTTTCGGTTGAATGGATTCAGAGATTTCAATTTCAATTAGGTGTGAAAATAACCCATCTGATACGAAGAACCCTGTCCAGTTTCATAGACAGGTGTTGCTGTTCTAATTTCTTTTAAGTGATAGATAAGTGTGATAGGGATCAGTAGCAAATCAACTACCAAAATGCTGTTTCAGGATTTCTCTAGATTGTTGTGATGTGCTGCAATTTAGTGGTCCCATGTTGCTTTTGTCAATGCATACGATTATTCTTCGTTTGCTACTAGTATCACATCATGTTTCCTGCTTGACCTGCGTGTGTATTGCAGTACTGCCTGTAATGCTGTCGTCAAAGCTCTTGCCGGAGATGGAAGTCGAGGAAACTACAAAGAGGGAACAGTTGTTGTCTGGAATAACGAATCTGCCCGTGCCTTCTCAAATGGAAAAGTTAAAGGTGCTTGATGCGGAAAATGCAAACCTGTATCACACTGTTATTGATTGATCTGTTGGTTGTCTGATAAATAAAATTTGATTTGCTGCCTTTTCAGGCTCGGATAGACATGATTGCGAATGCGTGTGAAACTGCTGAGAGAGTAATCGCTGAGTGCCGTAAGACTCATGGTCTAGGAACCCGTCAGGGGGCAAATCTTGGTCCAATGTTGGATAAGGCACAAGCTGCAAAGATACAGGAGCAGGAAAATCTACTTAGAGCGGCAGTAAATTATGGTGAAGGTGAAAACACATTGATGCCTTTTGGACTTCTAAATTAAATAACTCATGTACGTCTCTTATTTGTGTTATGGACCCTCAATGCTGAAATAGCCTGATTCTCAGGATTGCGGGTATCGGGAGACCAAAGGCAGATGCATTCATCTCTTCCTAGCCATCTAATTGAAGTACTTGCTACTGGAGACGGGGCTCATAATTTTGGTGATAATTCTGGTAAGATTAGATCGTGTGATATTTCCACATTTTGTCATGCTCTATTAGGATTTTTTATGCCATGGTTAGCTGACATCAAGTGCATCATAACCTTTTGCGTTTAAAGCGTGTGTCAGAAAACACTCCAGTATCAGCATCTAACAGCTATTTATATTTGCAGGCGCCTATCCCAAAAATACACCAGCATTTTCACCTAATAATGTCAACGCCCAGGGAAATCCAATGCAGGTTTGTGTAGCATCAGTATTAGCACTCATAGAAGTCGTGTACATATTAAAATTGGAATCCATCTGATTGCTCATAGTTCCTTTTTTGTTGCATGCCATTAATGTTCCCCGCGAGGTGTTGTTTTCCTGTTTACTGGTTGGTCATATGATGTCAGTCCCTGTTATTGTGAACTGTATTAAGTGTTGGTTTGAGTACCTTCTGTTGCTTTTATTTGAGGATTGATGATAGCAATCACTAGCCTGAATTCAATGAAACGTTTGATCCTTTTATCTTAGTCATCGGATGTGTTAACGCTTCATGCAGGCATCTGGAGGACAATTACTTGGCAGATCTGCTCCATCGCCTGGAACTGCCGGAACCCCTAATTTTGAAAATGTGTCTACTCCTCCAATGCCATATGCTAACTCCCCTAGGTCAGGCACCAATATGATGAATACCCCTTCACCACAGCAACATCTGACACCACAGCAGCAGAGGCAAAAGCTGATGCAAGCATCTCAGCAACAGCAGCAGCAGCTGAGGCCATCAGCTGCTGGGATGCTAGCACAGGTAAGGTAACTTTCCTTTTCAGTTTTAAAGAGGTTTTGTTGCGCTTCTGGCATTTGCAACAATGTTATCGGTTTCCTGAGCTTATTTCTTATGATTTTGTAGTGCTGTCTTGCAAAAATTCTACACTATTTATCCCAACATGGTACTTTTTGGTGCTCACTAAATCTACAATTTTCGGTGCTCACTAAATCTACAATTTTCTTGGTAGAGCTCGGTTCCTCAGTTACAAGATCTACAGGGACAAGCTCAACAAAAAGTACAGGCAATTTTACCATTGACCACTTCTATATTTTCTAGACATGGAAATATAATAGTTTTTAGTTTCACAAAGCTCATAACTTGCTGTTGAAAACCTTTTGTAGGTCGCTGGCCAACAGCAAATGCAGTACAGCCAAGCACAAGCCTTGTCACAGTTTCAGAATAGGCAGATGCAGGCTGCACGCATGCAGCCAGGCATGTCTCAGAGCCAACTGAACCAAGGAAATCAGTTGAGAAGCCATTTGGGCCAGTTCACTGGAGCTGCAAACAGTGCAATGTTTACTGCTGCACAGGCATCTTCAAACTCACAAATGGTTAGATAACACCTTTCTTTTTATTAAGGCATGCAAAAATTATAAGGTTGTTGTTTGAGAAGGATAATTATACTCTCTATGGACGTACTCATGTACATTCATGAGCTCATGAAGAAAGATTCGAGTTTGTTCAGTTGTCAGGTTTTCTTCTGGATATTTTGAACATATTCCTGTGTTGATTGAACTGCCTTTTTTGTGTGCATTTTAGATGGCAAACATACCTGGGACTATGCAAACAATGCAGTCACAGTCAATGATGCCACAAATGCAGGTAAATGCCTTTCTTGTTTGTTATCACCAAGTCACATTGGTTGCAGATGTTTTTGTGAAACACAGTAGTGCACTGCATTTATAATTCTCCATTTTTTTCTGCTGTGACTTATTCTTTGCACATATACTATATCATTTCTTGCATTATAAATTCTAATGTTGTTTTCTTATGATTGTTCAGCAGTTTGGTTTGACTGGTGGGCATCCTCAGAGGAGTCATCAAATGATGACCGACCAAAGTATGTACCGTTCATCCTCTTTTAGGCTTTCGTCATTATTAATAAATTAAGGAAATGCGTAATTTTCTGTACAGCTATATAGTGTACTTGTGTCATCCTGCTTGGACTACTGCTAGGAAAAATAGCTGGTGTGATATAGTCACAGTTCAGAAGAAAACATACATTAATTAATTATTCTTCATTTAAATTTGGAGCATAATTCAGCATGTATTTACAAAACGGTTGTCCTGAGGAAAAGTTAGATGCACTGGTTTTTGATGCACTGCTATTGCAGATATATTTGGTTTTCTTCTGTGCAGGTATCTAGCTCTGTAGTTGTTTGAGATAGTGTGCAGGCGAAAAGCTTTTAGTCACATGATTCATAACTGTGCGCTTTGTGTCGTTTCTGTGTCATTTTAGTTTGCGATGAAATCCTCCTTGATCCTCCGTAGCGCAGTTTAATTCTAAATATACTTTCTCAGCAATTAATTCTCCTTTATCGCTTGCTGCAGTGTACGGAATGGGAGGCGCAAATACCACGAGCATGATGGGAATGCAAATGCAGCAGCAGCAGCAGCAGCAGCAAGGGCTATATGGGAACATGCAAGGAGGCGGTCAGAGCTTGCAGCAGCAGGGCATGGTGGGCCTTCAGAACCAGCAGCAAAACCAAATGCAGAACCAGATGCAAAACCAGCTGCAGAATCAGATGCCGAACCCGAACTTCTCCCAGCAGAGGCAGCAAAACCAGCAATGATTCGTTCAAGCGGGCTGACTAACCGTGTGTTTCCAAGGCGAGGCATGGTGTTCCTGGCCAGAGTCGAGGCAGTATTTTTGGCTGGACGATGTTACTCCTGACGCCGCATCGTTGCGTCTTCCCTGTGTGCAGTAATGGCACGGGCTACCGACGATCTACCATTGGTTTTGCTTGCGTCCAGTGGCTGTGCACTGTGCAAGTGGTCACGATTGTTCGCCACCGTTGTAAATCGGCGTTAGATGCATCAGCTAGAGTAGCCCGCGGGCTGGAATTCGTTGCAAACTATGACGTGCTCGGATATGTATGTACTGCACTGCAACTTATGATGCGTGCTCGGATAGGCGCATTCTTCAGTCTAAAATACAGTATAACCTTAAGTCCTGAATTCTGATCCAGGACAATTCTTAATTTCAGATGGTTGCTGTTAAATAGCTGGGATTTGTTTTCTTTGTAATCATGCAAGAGCTGGTGATATGTTGATTGGTGTACATCTAATGACTTCTTGGTATCTGAATACTGTCGGCCCGAGTCTTCCTTCGCATCCCATGTAGAAAAACAGTACAAGCTGTAGAGATGAACCAACAGCTGTACACAATTATGCAGCAACAGATCAGATCAGATCAGATCAGAGTCGAACGGTGGACTGGTAATACAGACACAGAGAAGGAAAAGAAGCAATAGTTTTGCAGGTTATTCTTTTATTTTTTTGCGGGGAGTTTAGCAGGTTACTCTCTGCCATCGTAGTTGAAACTTGAAACAACATAGTATCACCCAACAGACTGCCAGGCATCAAACTGGACTAGTGCTTTTCTCGGATAATTATTATTCAGCCGGAAGTATATCTTGACGCCGAGATGCATATGCGCGGGCAGCAGCAGCTTCATGAGGCCGTGGATCCTGTTCGCTCCGAGATGTCGACCGACAGATCACAAATTCACATAGTTATTATGATATCTCCAACTTGGAACAGCGACAAATGGAACACCACAATGTATGAACTACAAAAAGCTTCCACAAATAAGCAAATGCAGAGTAGAGAAACATCAATTTTCAGAAGAGGGCTTCGCAGTGCTGACCCGAGCTCCCCTCCGTGGTGCCCAAACTCTTGGCGTGTAGGTACCCTCATCACCTACTGGCCAAGGAGACGCAGAGCATCTCCACCCACACGCCCTCAATCACCTTCCATGGACTGTCTTGTCATCCTTGAGGATCTACCGTGGTGAGGAGATCTTCCACACCAGGCAGCACACCCACGGCCTTCACCAGAGGCGTCGTGAATACACCGAGCAGCGGTACATCGGTGATCTGCTGTTGCGCCCATGTAGTAGAAGCAGAAATCCATGGTGGTGTGCCAGAGAAGAACACTCATCGAATGGCCTCCTTAAGCTGCAACCTAGAACTTCCAGTAACTGCCGGGGTCCTTGATTTGATCTTCCCACCCAGCTCTGTAATGGCAAAGGATGAGTTGCAGGGCTTCATGGACCAAATTTGACCAATGCAATTGAAGAAAATCAAGATGCACAGCTTCCTTATCGCGGGCAAAGAATCCCATCAGATAAACAGGCCAAATACACTCTCAGGCAGCAGGCTTCCGGCATGGCCGATCGATTCCAGCCAGAAGCTAGTTCACCCAACGGACTAGGAATTGGCCAAGGAAGCTGGTATGGCCAAAAAAAATAAAAAATAAAGACAACACGCAGGCAATTAACTAGTACATCAAAAGATTAAAAAAAAAACTCCTCATGCAATTGTCATCCGCATTTGGTGCTCGAGATTTGCAAATGGATTGATGCTATAGATAATAAAAGTATTTTCAGAGTAAACAAATACAGTATATAATTAAAATAAAAACTATAGTACTAAAAAAAATACATGGAGAGAGGCATGTGATGAAAAATATACGCCTGTGTGCTCGGCAAGAAAAACAAACAGTTCAGCTTGCTACAACAAATGTTTATTTTTCAGAAAGGAGGTATCGTCTCGGCCTCTGCATCATATGATGCACACACCCATTCACTACCAAAAATATACGTACAGAATTCCTTAATTTTTTAGTCATTCCCTTGGATAATCTTACATTATTATCACGATGTTTCGGTAATTTTTTTTTCTACTCCCTCCGTTCCTAAATGTAAGTCTTTTAAGAGATTTCAATGCAGACTACATACGAGCAAAATGAATGAATAAACACTCTAAAATATGTCTATATACATCCGTATGTAGTTCCTATTGAAATCTCTAAAAAGACTTATATTTAGGAACAGAGGGAGTACATGATTTCTGAGAACATTTGCACCACCCAAGCCATAGCTGATTTCTCAAGCAATTATTCATAAAAAATCCACCCGTTGCCGTGAACAAAGTTGTCCGAC
Source organism: Triticum aestivum (assembly GCF_018294505.1). Lineage (NCBI taxonomy): Eukaryota > Viridiplantae > Streptophyta > Magnoliopsida > Poales > Poaceae > Triticum > Triticum aestivum. Next base: position 546,064,394 of record NC_057807.1, read on the forward strand.
ATGAAAGAGAAAATACGTATATGGACACACACACATACACCACACACGCATTCTAAGACAATTGTGGCACACATGCTGGGAAATCCCAAACCCTGGTCAACAAAAGAAAGTTTGTGCTACGCTTCTCGTTTCTTCAGCTTCATCATGAGCCCATTTTTCATCTGCAGTAAACAAGATAGCTTGGGTTGGATGCTCTGGCTTTCCACCAGCTCCAGGTCAAAGTTCCACACGACTGCGGCAATGATGGTCTTCATCTGCACAACTGCGATTTCCTTGCCTGGGCACATCCTTGGGCCCGAGTTGAAGGCCAGGAACTTGTTAGATGGCACGTACTTGATCTTGTTGCCATCCTCCAAGAGCCATCTGTTTGGGTTAAAGTCAAGGCAGTCTTTACCCCACAAGCTCTCCATTCTTCCCATGGAGTAGAGAGAGATGTAGATGGCATCACCGGCGTACACCTCATGTCCACTTGGCATGGTATCATCGGTAACCACCGTCTTGCGCTCCATATGCGCTGGTGGGTATAGCCTGAGAGTCTCGTACAAGGTGGCTCTCAGATAGACCAGAGATTTGGTCTCCTCCGGCTCAAAGATGACCGTGGCACCCATGCCGCGGGCTACTTTGTGCGATGCAATAGGTGAGAGTTCATTACGGATGATTGACACGACATTAGGGTTCTGGGCGAGGCTGTAGAATATCCATGGCAGAGTTGTGCCGATTGTGTCCCTCCCAGCGAGCATGAAGCTAATGAGTGTTCCACAGAGCAAGTCATCGTCAGCGTAGTCTGGGTCATTGATGTAGAGAGATAAAATATCCCCCACAACCTCTTCATCCTCATCTTGGCCTCCGTTGGTCTTCCTCCTCTCCATCGTATCCACGACAAACCTGCGGAGCACTCTGTTTGCTTCGTGGAGCCTTCTCTCGGGGCCAATATTTAGCCACCTCAATGTCTTCCACAAAGAGGCCGGCATGGTGTGTCGGAGAAACCCCACCTCCATGACCGTGTCCATGGCAAGGGAGGCGTCAATCAGAGGCATGTCCAAGGACAGGAAGCCAGGGTCAACGCTAAAGACTGTCATGGCGGTGATGTCAAACATTAACCTCGCCATTACTTCTTGCATGTCGAACGAAGTGCTAGTGCTCGCCATGCGGGCAAGCAACGGGAGGAGGTGGTTCTTCACCTTGTCATGGCAATGAGCTGCCACACGGTCAGCAAACCGTGGGCTTCTGATCACGCCCACGAACTTCATGCGGCGCAAGCGCCACAGCTCGCCATCGATGGTGAAGAAGCCACCAGCCATGACGTCGAATATGGCGGCGAATTCGGCGCCCTTGGGGAAGTTGGAGTAGTTGGTCGTGAAGATGTGCTGGATGTTGGCAGGGTCGCAGGTGATGAAGAACCGCATCCCGGCCCCAGGCGGGCCGTCCCCATTGAAGTTGAGGCCTGATCCGGCGAGGAGCGCATAGCTGTACTCATGGAAGTTGTAGATGTTGGCCACGAGACCAGGGAGCATGCCTAGTATTGGCCATTTTGTGGGGGGCACTGCTGCTGCTGGGTCATTTGATCTACTATGAGTACAAGACCACATGTACAAGTAAAGACCTAGGGGAACAAGTAGCACAAGTGCTGTGGAGATGAGTGACATTATTATCGCTAGTGCGGTGTGGGGAGGACTACTTACTTGGATGTAAGGTGCAAATGCAATGGACATGGCGATGGCTTCATTTATATATAGACAAGTTGTTCCCTCTGAGTCCATTGGTACAATACTAGCAGTGGCCACTGCACAATTTTTTTTTTTGCGGGTCACTACACATACGTTTTGGTGCACGATATAGCATGCGTTCTGTGCACGAATATCATGCGTTCTGTATCGTCATGAAATAGTATAAAACTTATAAGTATATACCTCAATTAATCGATGCGATATGAACAAGGTATTTAAAAATCGTCATGCGTATGGTACCTCCATTATTTTCGGGCTGCTGCTGCACTGGAGTAGTGGACAACAATGTATGAACGTTGCTGCTGGAACAGACGACAGACCACAGCATGCTCATCGTGTTCAGGAGACTCGTGCACTGGGCGGGCATCCAGCTCAACTCTGAAGCGGAAAAACCATGGCCATCCCTTGCCTGTGATTGAGGGCCGACCTGACATATATGTATGAAACCTGATACCATTATTTGTATTTCAACAGACAATAGCAGATTGAATGAATGAAAAAAGCCGATGGTTCCACTAAAATGCAGACAAAAAACAAAGCTAGCATCGTTTCCTTTGCAAAAAACTCAAAACTAAAAATAGATGTTGGTCCGATCGACTAACCAGATGCAGAATCCCAACTTCAACCCCAGGCTCTGGCAGAGGAAGCAAAGTAATGATTTGAATCAAGTAGGTAGCTACGTCCATCCTGCTAGATCGAGGAGCAGATCCAGCCATCTGTAAACTGAAAATATACAAGCAAAATTTGTGTTCAGGCTATCTTTTAAGCCCAACAGATGCAGAAAATGCATGTACATGCATACCTGAGCACTTACCATAGGCCAGGATATACGCTAGCCTGCAAGTCACCACCAATTATGCATCTATTACAGTTTACAGAAGAAGAAAAAAAATATCATGGTCAGTAGGTGACTGTCAACAGTTCTGCGCAAAAGCTCAGCACAACTATCTGATGCAGAGAATCCCCAAACATGGCATCACTGAACACTCTGTTTTCAGTTAGAGCGACATTGCAATAGTAGTTACAGACATTCTTATATTTGGGCAGTAATATATCAACAGGGCAATCAAATGCCCCACACCATCCTTACACACATTGTAACAAGAAATGTATCCCCACAAAAAAGGAACAAAAGAGAAAAGTACAGACATTGCGTGGCTCTCACGTCTCAAGCTTATTCAGACTTACAGACACTAGGAAACATACATACATCACAGTGAAACATAATGGCAAATCTTCCACAGATAAAGCAAATAAGCACCGATTAAGATGGAAATACAGGGGAGAAATCGACTCCATATGTAAGCATCGTTTGTCAAACAATGTCTTCTCCCGTGGTGGTGCTGACCTGGGAAGTCAATGGAGCAGAGCAGGCATTTCCTTGTCCGCTTCGAAGCTCCGTCCTCAGCAGTCTCTCTGGCAAGGTCTCCATCCCCATGTTGGACAGAAGGAGCCAGACATAGGTCAGTAACTCCCCACAGGTCTTAACTTGATTTGCATCGAATGACCTAGTTGCATCGAATATGGCTCATGTACCTAGGCAGCAACGCTCTAGCTGTATTTACAGAAGCACGTCTTAACTTGATTTGCATCGAATGACCTAGTTTTCTATGTTTTTCACATGTGCATACCGATTGAAAGTAGGCGCGCTGGGTAGGGCTTGGTAAGATTTTACATGCTTTGGACAAAAACACAGCTGGACTGTTGCTTAAACTCTTACGTGAATCCCATTCCCACAATATGTTGAAGGCAGGCAAGGGTGGATGCAGCTCTTACTAGTTACCAATACCACCCTACCTCTTCTCTTCTTCTTCTTCTCGGATCACAACCCCATACCCAAAAACACAACTTGGTCAACTTTAATTCAACAGAAAATGCCAAGGAAAAGGATCACAATCCAATCTACTCCAGCCATCCCTACCATGGGAATGCACCGTCATCCAGCGTCCACTACGCCTACGAGTCGGGATCAGCATGGCAATGCTGAGGCGCTAATTAAACCCGGCATGGTTCGCTCACACATACATACGGCGAGCTCACACACACACGCACACTAACTTGATTTTGTGTGTAAAAAGTAACACTAAAACAAAGGGCAGGTTTGGGTTAACAATGTTTGCATTGAGGGAGCACGGACAGAGTACCCGCAAAACACAGCGGAGCAGCGCAAGCGTGAGGGGGCGTCCGCGCTCGGTCAGTCAATGGTCACTGGGTTGCTACTCCAGCTAGAAACGGATGGGAATAAACACAAGCACCTGGCGTGCAAGCAGGCGGGCAGAAGCTAACCTGGTGGCACTTCCAATGGACGAAGGAGAGGTCGCCGGCCATGCCGCGGGCGCAGTTTACTCGGCCATACGTCGATGAGGCCAGCTGCACGGTACCACAAGCCGCCGCCGCCGCCTTGAGTTTCGCGCCATCCGGCTGGCGCGCCGGGGCATCCGGTTCTGATGCTCGGGTGTTTGACTCATCGGGGGGAAGAGAGAGGGTTGTTGGGCTGATTGACTCATCAGTTCAAAGGGTTGTTGGGCTGCTGCTCGGATGGGCCTGCAGGCCGCCTTTGACGGCCCACTGAGCTGCTCGTCAAAGGTATGACTATCAACCCCTAAAAAAAAGGTATGACTATCACTCAATTTCTCAAAAAAAGAAGAAAAAACTATCGCACGAAATGACAAAATGCCTCAAAATGCTAAAATAGGAGTAAGAAGCATGCAGACATTGCATGCCTTTTTATTCAGGCGAAGAACAAAAACACTAGAGAACCACATGGACAAACACCACATGCAAACATGACAGATCTTCCAAAGATAACCAAAAGCAAACAACAGAAAACACCGGGAAGACAATGTCAAACATGACAGATCCACCATTGAAGCACCATCACCATTGCTACTGGCAGGACCATCACTACTGTTGCGAGCACCCCCGCTCCCACCGTTGCGTTGCAAGTACGGCCAGAGCCGTCGTTGCAAAGCCATGGCGATGCTGCAAGGGGGTACCACCGCGAGAGGTCGCTAATGTGCTGCCAACTGCGTGGCGCAACGACGAGTGGCGAGGATGTTGCCAGTGGCGGGCTCATGGCGGCAGAGTCGCTGTTGTGAAGCGTGAGGTGATGCTGCGACCTGCTGTGGTGCAGGCTGGGGAGCCAACTCGCCGAGTCGGGGGTGCGTGCTGAATAATTGTCAAGCACGAGACGAGTGCAACAACGATCCCACCAATGTTGCAGGAAGGTTCGCCAGCGCTACAAGGACTGGCCGATGCGAGGGAGCCCAACTGCCGGTGCTCAGTGTTGCATGTCGATGATGTTGCAACCGCTACTACTGCGAGCGGTGCGTGGTCGTCGACATCCATTGCAAGTGGCCGCTACAAGACATGTCGTGGGGATGACGAAAAAGTGTTGCTAGCCGACACTGTTGTGAATCGTGAACCATCGCGGGGGGACTCACAGATCTGCCGAGGGATGCTTTTCAACATGGATCATGTTGCAATGAGGTTTGCAACATGGGTCGTGTTGCAATGGGACTTCCGATACAGGTTGTGTTGCAACGAGAGATGGACAGAGGTAGGGACGATCGCACGGTGGGCATCATAGGCATCGAATGGCTCGTGACCCAGCCGATCTTTTCCAAAGATCAGCCGACCGACGCATACCGCGAGCCCTTAAAGAAAATTGCTCGTGATAAAGGTGTGCCATGTTGAACATCTGTATTAGTCCCATGGACTGCATCAATCACCGCTAAATCTGGCCTTTGTCGTTCTAGGGACTGGTGTTAGCTGACACAAGTCACATTTTGCAAAAGGCTGACACAAGTCACATTTTGCATTTTTTCATTTTAGATAAAAGGCTGACATAAGTCACTTTTTTTTGAAAAACCCCATCATGTATTAATTAACTTAAAATGTTTGTACAATCATTCATAACAAACTTTGCCACGCAGGGCGGAACGGAATGAAAAAGAAAACCATCAGATTTATTATCAAAACTAAACTTTGCAATCTCATGAGCCACCATATTAGCCCTCCCGTTGATCTTAGAAATCCGTAAATTCACCAACAACTTTGAGACATCTAAAGCTTCCTTCTTTAGATCAACAAGGGATGATCTGTCCACATAATCTCTTTTAAAAACGGAGGCCACGAAGGAACAATCAGTTTCTAAAATGACGGGCATGTCTAGAGTCATACCAATATATAGGCCGCACAGGGACGCTCTAAGTTCTGCTTCCTCGATGCTATAGCAAGCACCAGTATAATCCCAGGAGGAAAGGATCACTTGTCCACAGTGATTTCTAACAATCACTGTTAGACTTGTGTCGAATATTATTGTACAAGGTATGTTACAGTTGGACTCTGAGTAGTATTATGTTTAGATAGGATATGGAGTCGTGTCCTAGTAGGACACTTGTATCCTAGGCCTCTCATATATAGCAGGGGTAGACACACGATGTAACCTATGCCAACATAATAGCACAGGTACGCGGGGGAGCCGGCGGCGTGTGCTGGCGCCCGGGCGGCCGGGGTGCGGTATTGTGACGGTGTCATGGGGAGGAGCGCCCATAGTCATGCCCCGGGGATGTAGCCATAACGGTGAACCTCATTAACAAATATTGGTGTCGTGCCTCGTGTGATTGCTTGATCCTCGGTAGATCAACGGAGCGCCTCGGGTTAATTCTAACAACCACCCCCACGCTCGCAGCTTCAATGGCCTCCACAAAACTTGCATCGACATTAATCTTGTAGAAGTCTGGGGTGGGTGGCCTCCAAGGAGTAACCTTCCTCTCAACGTTATTGGTTGGCTGAAGTTCCAGCTCCACTTGCTTCCCTTTACTGCATATCTCCACCTGCATTTTAGCATGACAAGACGAGAAAGATGCCCAATAATTTTTGACAAAACTCACCAAAGCTGAGATGGATTCCATTCCCCTACCAAAGATCAAATCATTCCTCAAGTGCCAAGCTCTCCAGAACATGGATATAGTTTGCTCGCGTACAAGAGAAGTTAACTGGTCCAATAAAATAAGGAACCAGTCCGGTCCAGAATATTTGAAGGTCTTCTCCACCGATAATTTCCACACTTCCTTCAATGCCATACGGAACGCACGTGCCTTGTGACAAACCACCAACGCGTGAAAAATACATTCATCGTCAATACCACATATTGAGCATGTACCTAGAGTAGCTTGATGATGTTTAACCCTATTGAGTTGAACCGCCAAACTATTAGAAGCAGCCCTCCAGGCAAAAATTCTAAGTTTCTGGGGGACATTAGCATTCCGAATAATATTCCAGAGCCTCCTATCCCCATTTATGGCATCACTGGAATTGCCAGAATTAATCCTCGGTTCCTTAAGATTCAAAGCCAGTCTATACGCACTCTTCACCGAGAACAAGCCACTTTTCTCGTGGTGCCAAGCAATAATATCTCCCCCGCCCACTCGAAGAATACACAGCTTTAGGATCTACTCTGCATCATGAATATAAAACAGATGCCTTATCACGTTCTCATCCCAAATCCTAGATCCACTCAAAAATAACTCGGACACCCATTTGATCCTAGTTCTGTTCTTTTTTCGGCAAATTTGTAGACAGATTCCCTAGGGATCCAATTATCCCTCCAAATATTTATACTAGTATCATCGACCACTCTCCAAATAATGCCTTCTTTTAGCAATTCGAGGCCATGCATAATTCCTTGCCAAGTAAGGGATGTAGCTTGAGGGGATACTGATGCGGAGCATCCTACGATCATCCCCATGTACACTTCGACTACTCCCCAAGCCCCAAGAGGACATACGATGAGACCTCGACCATACGCCATTGGGCACAAGGTGAACTCACTCCTCTTCGAACCGTCACTTTCCACATGTGAGACATGGCTACTACATCATGCATGGACCTTGCATATACTCAGGTACAACCGAGGCGACCATGGAGGATCCAAGGACCAAGGCCAAGCATGGAAGAGGAGAAGGAAGAAGAAGCAGGGACAAGCTTCTGGAAAGCCCAGAACTTCCGTCCTCTGCCCGAAACTTCCGACCCTCGGACCTTCTGGCCTGCCCAGAACCTCCGATCCCCGGAGTCCAGACCAGCCCCGAGCGCGCCAACTCTCTGGATAGCCCGGAACCTGGCCGGAACTTCCGGCCCCGCCCAGAACTTTCGGCCTGCCTGCGTGCAAAGACTCGAGCCAAAGCCCATGTAACCCTTTCCCACTTACCCCTTCGTGGCTTAGACTATAAGTAGACCACCCCTCCTCCTAGTTAGGGTTAGCAAAGGATTAGCTCATTTGAGATAGAGCTTTGCTTATCCATACGGATCTCCTCCTCGTGAGAGATCGCGGCCTCTTCGGAGAAGATCCACCTGGATTCAAGACCCCTTTACGGAATCCCTCGTGGATTCAAGACCTCCTCTCAGAGATGAACTACCGCCACTTTATCGTCCTTTGTTGGATTCGGACCGTGTATTTCTTTGTGTTTCTTGGATCTAGCATATGTGTGACCGGATCTCATTGGTTGAGTGTTTTCTCTTGTGTTTTCCTCGTGTTCCCCTCGTTTCCTCTCTCGTGTTCTTTGTGTTCTTGGTAGGGTTCCTCTCCAAACGTGAAAGATCAGCCTCTAGGGTTCTACCCTACATCATCTTGGTATCATGAGCCACGTTGATCATGTTTTTGGAGCCCCTACCCTTTGTTTTCTAGCTTGATTTTGTTGATTTCGTCCTAAATTCGAAAATACCCACCAAAAATAGCCCCCCATTTTTTTGTGATTTGTTGGTTTGGATGATGTTCTGTTGATTTTGATCCATGGATCCGCTGTGTTATGAGTGGATCTAGCATTCCCCATCTGTTCCCCCATTTACATCCACGAAATCTCCCCAATTTTGACCCTAAAAATCGAGTTTTCCCGCCCCCGTTCTCAGATCTGGAATTTAGGGTTCGTCCCAGAAGAAATTCCACGACCCCCGGAACTTCTGGACTTCCTCGAAACTTTCGTCCTTACCCCGGAACTTCCGAGCTAAACAGAGAGTTTACCCAAGATCCCCGGCTCACCCGAGACTTTTTCCACGACCCCTAGAACTTCCGGAGCCCGGAACTTACGACCCTAACCCCGAAACTTCCGGCCTAACCAGAAACTTTCCCCGAAATTTCAGCATCAACCTTCTTCACCGTTTTCATCATAACTTTTTGCTCTGAACTCCGATTTGAGTGTTCTTTGGCTCGTTTTGAAGCTATCTACGTGCCCGAGGTCCTCACATTGGTTTTACCACCTTTTGACTCCATCAGATTTTTGGAACTTTGGCATCTTTGTCTAGGCCTTCCACCATATCATCCGCATTGCCACCACCGACTTTCGCAACCTACACCATTTTGATCCCTATAGCATTTGAGGTTGTTTGAGTAGTGACTCGGGTCTCCTAAGGTGTTTCGACTACTTTGGGACGGTTGCTTCTTCATCAACCACCACCATAACTTCCGCATAGGCTTGCCCACCATACACTTCCACCACCCCAACTTAACCCAATTTTGTTTGAGCTTGTTTGAGTTGTGGCTTGTGTCTCCTAAGGTGTTTCAGCTACTTAGGGACGACAACTTCAACTCCGACATGTGTATAGCCCATCATTCCACTTCCGCATTGCCAAGTGCACACTACCACCGCTTTCCGCTACCACCATTTGACATTTGCCTTTGGAGATTTTGAGTTCACGATTTTTCCGTTTCCTAAGGTGTTTCGGCTACTTAGGGACGAGTCTCCATCATCTTGGTTTCTACATCAAGAACACCGCCACTCATCATCACCACGGACGGTAACCTCCATATCATCTTGGTATCTTGGTATCCCTCCATTGTATATTCCCTTGCCATTGAATTGATAACCCCTAGCCTATTTTGCGTCACTTGCCTATCGAGACTAGCCATTTGAGTATTGCTGGCAACGTTACTTGTGCACATTAGTGGTGTACACCATCCATTGCATACATACCATATCACATTGGTATCATCTTGCCATCATAGTATATCTTGTGTCACAAGTTTGTTCCCGCATATATACAATTGCTATCTTGGTTTGTGCATTGTGCAAAAGTGGCCATAAAAAAGGAAAGAATAAGCTTTTAAGCAAAGGAAAAGAGAGAGCAAAGAATCTTGTAAGCAATAGCCATAGCATCATACCACATTGCATAAGATTGTCATATCCGATCATCTTGGATCAAACACCGGGAACCATACATATATAGCATACTTGGGATAGAAAGTTTATCCATTTTGCATCTTATAGGTTGTGCACAAGTGTCATATCCGCCTATAGAGCAATTGTGCTAGCGTCTCTCTTGAGTTGTGCAACACGAGCGTTTTCCGTGGATTCCACATTTTGTGCTCATTCCTTGGTTGCACGACCCCATTTATCTATCCGTGTGTGCGTTTTCGTGTGCCACATATTGCTATTGGTCTACTTGTTTCACTTGCGAATTTGTGAATCTTTTTCAACATTATTGACTCTTGCTAACATTTTGCATCAAATTTTTGTGCCACTATCCTCACCGAGCTCCACCATAAGCCTTATTTGTGTATGTGTGAGAAATTGACGAGAATCGGTACCAATTGTGCTATTTCCTTGTTACATCATTGAGTGATCATTGATCCATTTTCAACATTGGTCAAGGTACATTTGGTATAGTTCTCTCCTTTCTTCCACTCATATTTTCTCGAGTCTTGTGATGGATAGGCAAGGCATTTCATCTCCGGTCTTCCGCAACAACGATGACATGAACAACTACATCACCAAAGCGTCAATCTTCGATCTACAACGACAAATGCAAGGCGCACAATCAAGATTGCGAGAGCGCATCGACAACTTCGCCATCGACATACAACACTCCGAAGCAAGGAAAAGGGACTACATCGACAACAAGCTTTCCGCACAAAAGGAGGAGCAAGATGCAAGGATGGAGGAGATTCGAGCCTTGACCAAGTCTACTTCCCGTTCATCATCCTCAAGGCGGCGACGTTTAAGTCACAAGTCTTCGGAGCGCAAACATGATACAAGCACAAGCCATCCACGTCCACATCTCCATGGAGACCACCATCACGTTCGTGATCCACATCGTCATGAAGGGCAAGTCACCTCCAAGCATCATGTGCACGACGACGAACGATATCTACTACGAGCTCAAGTACAACAACGACATCATCATCATGAAGATGCTCCATAAGCGCAAATGTACAAGTCCCAAGAAGCCCTACTTCACGCCAAGGCCAAGCTTCAAGAGCACAAAAGAAGACCGCGATACGACCACCACCAAGACGGCGCTACGGCTACAACAACCACTTTGGCATCTTCGCCAAGTGCTATCAAGGCATCTTTGCCTTTCGACGTACGGCATCTTCACCTACTTTCCATGTGTACGCCTACATCAACTTCATCAAGTCCAAGGCGACTACCTATGAGCGAGGGCAACACTTCCATCTTCGGAAGCCCCTCAAAGAAGATGGCCGAGCATGGGAAATTCCCTTCGGTCATGGAGGCGAGCTACGAGGTGCCACATCATATGGGCCTCCTACAACAAGACGACGACAAGACGGTCGAGCAAGGGCCATCCCCTTCGACCACGACGACGAGCACGAACCTCTTCAACAACATGAAGACGGCGCCCACATTGGACTCATACTCCAAGTCAAGCTACACGACCGCACATGGAGACATTTGCACCTACATCTCTCCGACAACCACATATGTCAAGATGCCCCAAGTGCCATGTGAGGAGAGCCACCACCACATGAGTGACATGAGTGACTCCACTATTGTAACACCCCAGTTGTAACATGTCCCAATTTGGCAATATATCAACTTGACCTTCATCCATTTCTTGTGGGTTTTATCATGTTTGGCCTCATCTTGTTTGGTTATGTGGTTTACTCTTTTCATTGTCATGCTCACCTTACCATATTGCATTTGTGCCTCTTATCATTTTGCATTCCATCCTCATCATGTGCATGTTGTGATCTCATACATGTTATGTTGTTGCATGTTCAATGCATAAATCTTGCATCATCACCAATTCTCCTTCCTTTCCTTTCTTTCTTTTTGCAAGTGCACCTTTTGCCTTCTCCTTAAATGTTCATATTCTCCCTATAAATCTTGCTCCATGTCATTTACCTCTCTGCCAAATATCACCTTATTTGAAGTTGTTTTGGTCAGGTTCAAAAATGACCCAAGTTTGAATTTTATTCAAACTTGTTTTATTTTTATACCTCTAAAAAAGCCCAATGAAATTTATTCAAACAGTGGATAATCCCAGGAGCTTGGGAATATTTTCATAATTTCCAAATGCCTCTCCTAGTCCACTGGCCTTTTTCCTTTCTTCAGCTGGTTATTTAAATAATCAGAAACTGGAAGGAAATGAGAAGGGGGACTTTCCTCTCCTTACCTGGGCCTTCCCCTCACCTGCAGCCCAACAGAGCAGCACAGCCAGGCGCAGCCCAGCAGCCCATCCAGCCCACACGTACAGAGGCGTCGTCAACCTCCTGTACGGCGCGCATCCAGCATGTCCACGTCGACAACCTCGTTGATTTGACGGCCCGAGAAGCTCCATAGACCCCTATAAAGTTGTCCCCGGTGCCCTAGGATCTCCCCTCAACCGATCCCCCTCCTCTCCTTCCCTCGCCGCCGCCAGGTAAGCCGAGCCGCGCCTCGCCGTCGCCCTGCCCACCATGAACCGACCGAGCTTCGGCTCGAGCTCGGGATAGCCGTCGCCGGCGTGCACTCCGGCCACCTCCGCCTCGCCAACGTCGTACGTCTTCCTCCACGACGTCGACTACGTACCCGCCGTCCTCTTCCTCGCCTGGGATCGCCAAGTTCGGCTACCTCCCCGTCGTCCTCGTCCTCCCCTGCTTCGCGGACAGCAGCCCCGCCAGGTTCAGAGCTCGTCCGCGTCGCTGCAGGCTCGACTCCGTCGCCGTATTCTTGTCCTTGGGTAAGGAGGTATACCCAACTTCCTCCCTGCTCCTTCCTGTCGTCAATAGATCACCGTAGGCGCTGCTTCGATTCAATCTTTCCCGTACTCTCGGTGCTCCGACGATCTCTGTAGTTTTTAGTTGCGCATGTTTTGCTGCTGCACGTGCACACGCTCTCTCCCCTGTTCCCACGTGCTCGCGCTCGCTCGCTCGCCGCGCCCGTAGCCCCGCTTGCATCTGCACCCGCGCGCGCACCCTGCCTGCTCGCGTCGCTCGCTCGCTCGACGTTCTGTACTGCGCCCGAGGCAAGCACGAGCTCGTGCTCAGGCACCGCAAGCACGCGCCTTCCACAGCCGCTCCGCATGCACGCCTGGCCCCGCCTTCGAATTCCGCACCCCCCGCCGGTGACCCTCTGCTCGGGTGGTCGCCGTCGTGTTCGCTGGCAGAAGTGCCGTTCTCGCACCAGCAGCCCCCGCCTATCGTTAGGACAAGTAGCCTAGCGACCGCTTCTTGTAACAACAGAAGTAGCAGCGTAGCGGTTGTGGTCTTGCTGTTCCACCCAGGAGTGCAGGGTTCGAATCCCAGCCTCCACATTTTTATCTTCGGCCTTTTAATTTCTGTGCCCCAACAGGTTCCTTTGCTTGTGTTCTTGCTTTGGGTAGAGCCGGGAGACGAGAACGCTTACGAGGAACCTGTTGAGTACGCTTACGAGGATCCAGCCTTCGACAACTCTGAGAACCTTGCAGGCAAGATGACCTTACCTTCGATATCACTTCTATCTCTGCTTGCTAGTACTCGCTCTATCGCTATGTTAGCTCTACCTGCCATTGTTTACCATGCCTACCTATTGCCATGATAAACCTCTAATCATCCTGTCCTAGCAACCGTTGATTGGCTATGTCACCGATTTTGCTCAGCCCCTCTTATAGCATTGTTAGTTGCAGGTGAAGGTGAAGTTTGTTCCTGGTCGGAACATTGTTACTTTGGGATATCACAATATCTCCTGTTTAAATTAATGCACCTTATATATTTGGTAAAGGGTGGAAGGCTCGGCCTTATGCCTAGTGACTTGTTCCACTCTTGCCACCCTAGTTCCGTATACCGGTGTTATGTTCCTTGATTTTGCGTTCCTTATACGGTTGGGTGATTTATGGGACCCCCTTAATAGTTCGCTTTGAATAAAACTCCTCCAGCAAGGCCCAACTTTGGTTTTACCATTTGCCACCTAAGCCCTTTCCCTTGGGTTTTCGCGAGCCCAAGGGTCATCTTTATTACCCCCCGGGCCAGTGCTCCTCTGAGTGTTGGTCCAAACTAGAGCCCTTTGCAGCGCCACCTCGGGGAAACTTGAGGGCTGGTTTTAGTTGTACGAACTGCTAATCCGTTTGTGCCCTGAGAACGAGATATGTGCAGCTCCTATCGGGATTTGTCGGCATAGTCGGGTGGTCTTGCTGGACTTGTTTTACCATTGTCGAAATGTTTTGCGAACCGAGATTCCGAGACTGATCGGGTCTTCCCGGGAGAAGGTGTATTCCTTCGTTGACTATGAGAGCTTGTGATGGGCTAAGTTGGGACACCCCTGCAGGGTATATATTCTTTCGAAAGCCGTGCCCGCGGCTATGAGGCAGATGGGAATTTGTTAATGTCCGGTTGTAGATAACTTGACACTTCACCTCTTTAAAATGCATCAACCGAGTGTGTAGCCATGATGGTCTCTTCTCGGCGGAGTCCGGGAAGTGAACACGGTTTGTGTTATGCTTGACGTAAGTAGTTTCAGGATCACTTCTTGATCACTTCTAGCTTCTCGACCGATGCGTTGCTTCTCTTCTCGCTCTCACTTGCGTATGTTAGCCACCATATTTGCTTAGTGCTTGCTGCAGCTCCACCATATTACACCTTTCCTACCTATGAGCTTAAATAGTCTTGATCTCGCGGGTGTGAGATTGCTGAGTCCCCGTGGCTCACAGATTCTACCAAAACAGATGCAGGTGCCGAGGATACTGGCGCAGATGGCGCAACTGAGCTGAAGTGGGAATTTGATGAGGCCCTTGGTCGTTACTATGTATCGTTTCCAGATGATCAGTAGAGGAGCCCAGTCGGGGCGATCGGGGATCTAGCATTTGGGGTTGTCTTCTTTTCATTTGAACTTGACCGTAGCCGGTCTATGAGTGTACTTTGAATGATGTATGATCTTAATTTATGTATTGTGTGAAGTGGCGATTGTAAGCCAACTCTCTTTATCCCATTCTTGTTCATTACATGAGATTGTGTGAAGATGACCCTTCTTGCGACAAAACCACCATGCGGTTATGCCTCTAAGTCGTGCTTCGACACGTGGGAGATATAGCCGCATCGTGGGTGTGACAAGTTGGTAATCAGAGCCATCCCCGACTTAGGAGGCCCCTGCTTGATTGTTTGCTGGCGATGTTGAGTCTAGAACAAAAATGTTTTGAGTCTTAGGATTATATATATCGGAGAGTAGGATTCTTTTTACTCCTCAGTCCCTTCGTCGCTCTGGTGAGGTCTCCTGACGTAGATGTTTTGACTTTCCTCTTCTCAAATTTTCACTAAATTTTTTTTTAGGATCACGCGGGTATCTTGGAATCGTTCCGATGGTTTTGTGACGAGAACATTGTTCTTGGTGCCTCCTGACATTTAGGGGTTGTGGCAGTGTCCCGGGGAGTTGAGCTCCGAGGTGTTGTCGTCACAATCTTATCGTTGCAGTTCTGGAATACCTGAGTTTTGCCGGCATCGAAAATCTCTTTTATGCAGTTGTTGGTGAGATAACCCCAATAACCCAGTACTGGGGCGAGCTCGGGAGTATTGCCATAACTCGTATAATGGATGCTTTTCGAAGGTTGAGGTACACGATTTCCGAAGGTTTCTTGGTTATGTGTTGACGGATGGATACAGCTGGATGTAGGGATTGTTAGTTTGGGTGAGATATATTGCTTCCCCTGTATCCCCAACACCTGATTGCATAACCAGAAAGTTTCGGGAGTTTATAGGTGGGATTCAAGTAGCTCTAGCATTTCTTCCCACAGATATTTGGTTTGTGATTGGGTAATCCTTACCACTTATTTGTTCCAGTTGTACCTTGTTTATTTCATTCATCAATCTCTATTCAAGTGGCTTCTCACCTTAATGGACGTGTGATGTTTGCTTTGGAATTCATTCCTTCATCTTTGTTCGAATGTTTATTGTGAAGACTATATATTGCAATTTCTATCCGTTGATTCAACTTGTCTATCTGTCTATCAAGATGCTAACGGATGTCAACCTCTTCAGGATGGCTCTGCCAACGCGTCTGAATCTGTATCGCAATGATGGGAGTCAGGCGAACCCTCCACCTCCACCTCCGCCTCCGGAGGCATGGCAAGCTTTGATGGCAGCCTCTAACGCCCATGATCAGATGATGATTCAGCTCATGCAAGAGCGCAACCAAGGCCAAGGCAACCAAGGGAATCAAGGTCAAGGGCAGTTCAATCATCAGCCTCTATTTCCTACCCTCAACCAGTTCCTGGCAAATCAGCCGAAGTCTTTCAGCTACTGTGTCGAGGCCACAGACGCCGATGATTGGCTCGTGGATATCAACAAGCATTTTGAATGCAGCAATGTCAGGCCTGAGGACTATGTCAAGTTCGCTTCTTTTCAGCTCAAGGATCAAGCAGCTGATTGGTTCCAGCAATACAAGGATTCCAGAGGTGGTCGAGTGATTACTTGGACTGATTTCTGTCGGGACTTTAAAGCTCACCATATTCCTACCAGTGTTGTTGAGAGCAAGCGAGAGGAGTTCCGCAATCTCAAGCAAGGCAACATGTCAGTGTATGAATACAACAAGCAGTTTCAGAAACTTGCTCGCTTCGCTAAGCAGGATGTTCCTGATGAGAAAAGTATGATCTATCAGTTCAGAGGTGGCCTTAGAGAGGATCTGCAGTTAGCTCTCGTTCTTGTTGAGCCTACTCAGTTTGATCAATTCTACAATATGGCACTCAAGCAAGAAGGTGCTCAGCTCAAGTGTGAGGCTTCTAAGAAGAGAATCAGAGATGCAGTGCAATCTTCTTCTTCCTCACAAGTGGCAGCTAAGCAGCAAAAGTTTTATCTTCCTCCTCCTCCGTTTCGTCAGCCTTACCAACAGAAGAACTCAGGTGCTCGTGGATCTTCCCACCCACCCAACCCAAGCTATCAGAACAAGTCTCAGCCTCAAGCTTCAAAGTCAAATGCTCCTTATCATCGTCCGCTCTCAGAAGTGACTTGCAACAAGTGCCAGCAGAAAGGTCACTACGCGAACAAATGCTTAAATCAAAGGCGCCTTCCTCCTCCTCCTCCTGTGAGATCTTCAAGCAATGCAATGGTCAAGCATAATCCAAAGTCTGCAAAGGTGAACATGATGAATGCAACTCAGGCAAAGGATTCTTCAGATGTGATAATGGGTAATCTTCCTGTTAATGATATTCCTGCAAAAGTCTTATTTGATACTGGTGCATCACATTGTTTCATGTCAAGACCGTTTTTTGCCAAGCATGAATTCTCTTCGTCACATTTGGGTAAACCCATGGATGTCGTTTCCCCGGGTAAACGGTTGAGCTCCAGTTTGGTGGTTCCGGATACCACAATCAAGATGGGCGACTATAAATTTCTGTCTTCTCCAGTGGTTCTTGGTGACTCTGATATTGATCTAATTCTTGGGATGGACTGGCTTTCTAAGCACAAGGCTCATCTTGATTGTGCTGCCAGACAAATTCAATTGACACACCCTTCAGAGGATGTTATCATCTATGCCGCTTGTGATGAAACCATTCGGTTGTTTTCTCTCAGTGAGAAGGGCGAGCTGGATGCTATTTCTCAAATTCCAGTCATTTGTGAGTACCAAGATGTCTTTCCAGAAGAGCTTCCGGGCATGCCTCCTCATCGGCCAGTCGAGTTCGTTATTGATCTTGAGCCTGGAACAGAACCCGTTTGCAAGCGTCCTTACAAGCTTGGACCCAAGGAGCTGAAGGAATTGAAGAAGCAGCTCGATGAACAAGAGCGTCTGGGTTTGATCAGACCGAGTTCTTCCCCATGGGGTTGTGGAGTTCTTTTTGTCCAGAAGAAGGATGGCACGGACCGACTTTGTGTCGATTACCGTCCATTGAACAAGAAGACAATCAAGAACAAGTATCCACTTCCCAACATCAATGAGCTTTTCGAGCAACTCAAAGGGGCTAAAGTCTTCTCCAAGCTTGACCTTCGTATGGGGTATCATCAGATTCGCATTCGTGAACAAGATATTCCCAAGACAACATTCAGAACAAGCTATGGTTCTTATGAATATACTGTCATGTCTTTCGGCCTTGTCAATGCTCCTCCAACGTTCTCTCGCATGATGAACTTTATCTTCAACCCCTACACCAATGAATTTGTTCTGGTGTATCTCGATGATATTTTGGTCTTCTCCAAGAATAAGCAGGATCATGCTAAACATTTGCGATTGGTGCTCGACAAGCTCAGAGAGCATCAATTCTATGCGAAGTTTTCCAAATGTGAGTTCTGGCTTGATGAAGTTCTTTATCTTGGTCATATCATCTCCGCCAAGGGAATTGCTGTTAATCCAGCGAAGGTTCCTGCAGTTGTGAATTGGGAACCTCCTCAGAATGTCAAGCAGCTCCGCAGTTTTCTTGGTCTTGCAAGCTATTGCCGAAGATTCGTTGAGAACTTCTCTAAGATTGCAAAGCCTCTTTCCAACCTCCTCCAGAAGCATGTCAAGTATGTCTGGACGCCTGAGTGTGACGTCGCTTTCAACACCCTCAAAGAGAAGCTAGTCACAGCTCCTGTTTTGACTCCTCCTGATGAATCCAAGCCATTCAAAGTATTCTGTGATGCTTCCCTTCAAGGTCACAGTGCTGTGTTGATGCAAGAGAAAAAAGTTGTGGCCTATACCTCTCGTAAGTTGAAGCCCAACGAAAAGAACTACCCCACTCACGATCTTGAGTTGGCGGCAGTTGTCCATGCATTGATCACATGGAGACATCTCTTATTGGGAAGGCAAGTGGACATTTTCACCGATCACAAGAGCCTCAAGTATATATTCACTCAACCAAACCTAAACCTCAGGCAAACTCGATGGGTCGAAATGATTCAAGAGTACAATCCAAGTATTGAATATACTCCTGGCAAGGCGAATGTGATTGCAGATGCTCTGAGCAGAAAGGCTTATTGCAACAGTCTAATTCTCAAGCCGTTTCAACCGGATCTTTGTGAAGCCTTCCGCAAGCTGAATCTTTAAGTTGTTCCTCAAGGCTTTCTTGCCAACCTCATAGTCTCTCGTACTTTGGAAGATCAAATTCGTGAGGCACAACTCCTGGATACCATGGTGAAGAAGGTGAAACGTGGTATTGACAAGGGCATTCCTAAATACAAGTGCTATCGCTTGGATGACAAAGATACTCTTTTCTTCGAGGATCGCATTGTGGTTCCAAAAGGTGATTTGAGAAAAGTCATCATGAATGAGGCACACAATTCCCTCCTATCCATTCATCCTGGAAGTACAAAGATGTACCATGACCTCAAGCAGTCATATTGGTGGACTCGTATGAAGCGAGAAATTGCTCAATTCGTGAATGAATGTGATGTCTGCAGAAGAGTGAAAGCAGAACACCAAAGACCAGCTGGTCTCCTCCAACCTCTTGCTATTCCGGAATGGAAGTTTGACCATATCGAGATGGACTTCGTGACTGGTTTTCCTAAGTCCAAGCGGGGAAATGATGCTATCTTCGTTGTCATTGACAAGCTTACCAAAGTGGCTCATTTTCTCCCTATCAAAGAATCTATCACAACAGCTCAGCTGGCAGAGCTATACACCTCCAGAATTGTCTCCTTGCACGGCATTCCACAATTGACATCTTCAGATCGTGGAAGCATCTTCACTTCCAAGTTCTGGGACTCTTTTCAAACGGCCATGGGTTCCAACATTCGTTTCAGCACAACTTTCCATCCTCAAACAAGTGGCCAAGTCGAGCGAGTCAATCAAATTCTTGAAGATATGCTCAGGGCTTGTGTCATCTCTTTCGGTATGAAGTGGGAAGATTGTCTTCCATATGCCGAGTTCTCCTACAACAACAGCTTCCAAGCGAGTTCGGGCAATGCCCCATTCGAAATTCTCTATGGCAGAAAGTGCTGTACTCCTCTCAACTGGTCTGAGACAGGTGAACGCCAACTTCTTGGCAACGACTTCACAGAAGCCGAAGAAATGTGCAAAGTCATTCGTGAGAATCTCAAAGCCGCGCAATCGCGCCAAAAGAGTTACTATGATAGCAAGCACCGTGACTTGGCTTTTGAAATCGAAGACCATGTCTATCTCCACGTCTCTCCAATGAAAGGCACTCGTCGCTTCGGTATCAAAGGGAATCTTGCCCCTAGATACGTGGGTCCTTTCAAGATCATTGGCAAAAGAGGCGACCTCGCCTATCAACTTGAGCTTCCATCCAACTTTGCAAACGTGCACGATGTGTTTCACGTGTCACAGCTTTGCAAGTGCTTCAAGACTCCTGAGCGCACTATCAACTTCGAAGAAATCGACCTCCAAGAAGATCTCTCTTATCATGAGCACCCCGTTGCTATTCTTGAAGAAACCGAGCGCAAGACTCGCAACAAGTCAATCAAATTCCTGAAAGTGAAGTGGTCACACCATTCCGACCGAGAAGCCACCTGGGAGCGCGAGGATAACCTCCGTTCCGAATATTCGGAGTTCTTTCAGTCCTAGATCTCGGGACGAGATCCTCTTGTAGTGGTGGAGTGTTGTAACACCCCAGTTGTAACATGTCCCAATTTGGCAATATATCAACTTGACCTTCATCCATTTCTTGTGGGTTTTATCATGTTTGGCCTCATCTTGTTTGGTTATGTGGTTTACTCTTTTCATTGTCATGCTCACCTTACCATATTGCATTTGTGCCTCTTGTCATTTTGCATTCCATCCTCATCATGTGCATGTTGTGATCTCATACATGTTATGTTGTTGCATGTTCAATGCATAAATCTTGCATCATCACCAATTCTCCTTCCTTTCCTTTCTTTCTTTTTGCAAGTGCACCTTTTACCTTCTCCTTAAATGTTCATATTCTCCCTACAAATCTTGCTCCATGTCATTTACCTCTCTGCCAAATATCACCTTTTTTGAAGTTTTTTGGTCAGGTTCAAAAATGACCCAAGTTTGAATTTTATTCAAACTTGTTTTATTTTTATACCTCTAAAAAAGCCCAATGAAATTTATTCAAATAGTGGATAATCCCAGGAGCTTGGGAATATTTTCATAATTTCCAAATGCCTCTCCTAGTCCACTGGCCTTTTTCTTTCTTCAGCTGGTTATTTAAATAATCAGAAACTGGAAGGAAATGAGAAGGGGGACTTTCCTCTCCTTACCTGGGCCTTCCCCTCACCTGCAGCCCAACAGAGCAGCACAGCCAGGCGCAACCCAGCAGGCCATCCATCCCACATGTACAGAGGCGTCGTCAACCTCCTGTACGGCGCGCATCCAGCATGTCCACGTTGACAACCTCGTTGATTTGACGGCCCGAGAAGCTCCATAGACCCCTATAAAGTTGTCCCTGGTGCCCTAGGGTCTCCCCTCAACCGATCCCCCTCCTCTCCTTCCCTCGCCGCCGCCAGGTAAGCCGAGCCGCGCCTCGCCGTCGCCCTGCCCACCATGAACCGACCGAGCTTCGGCTCGAGCTCGGGATAGCCGTCGCCGGCGTGCACTCCGGCCACCTCCGCCTCGCCAACGTCGTACGTATTCCTCCACGACGTCGACTACGTCCCCGCCGTCCTCTTCCTCGCCTGGGATCGCCAAGTTCGGCTACCTCCCCGTCGTCCTCGTCCTCCCCTGCTTCGCGGACAGCAGCCCCGCCAGGTTCAGAGCTCGTCCGCGTCGCCGCAGGCTCGACTCCGTCGCCGTATTCTTGTCCTTGGGTAAGGAGGTATACCCAACTTCCACCCTGCTCCTTCTTGTCGTCAATAGATCACCGTAGGCGCTGCTTCGATTCAATCTTTCCCGTACTCTCGGTGCTCCGACGATCTCTGTAGTTTTTAGTTGCGCATGTTTTGCTGCTGCACGTGCACACGCTCTCTCCCCTGTTCCCACGTGCTCGCGCTCGCTCGCTCGCCGCGCCCGTAGCCCCGCTTGCATCTGCACCCGCGCGCGCACCCTGCCTGCTCGCGTCGCTCGCTCGCTCGACGTTCTGTACTGCGCCCGAGGCAAGCACGAGCTCGTGCTCGGGCACCGCAAGCATGCGCCTTCCACAGCCGCTCCGCGTGCACGCCTGGCCCCGCCTTCGAATTCCGCACCCCCACCGGTGACCCTCTGCTTGGGTGGTCGCCGTCGTGTTCGCTGGCAGCAGTGCCGTTCTCGCACCAGCAGCCCTCACCTATCGTTAGGACAAGTAGCCCAGCGACCGCTTCTTGTAACAACAGAAGCAGCAGCGTAGCGGTTGTGGTCTTGCTGTTCCACCCAGGAGTGCAGGGTTCGAATCCCAGCCTCCACATTTTTATCTTCGGCCTTTTAATTTCTCTTGGGGCACTGACGTCTCGGCCCCACTGTCATACACACACCCGCATTGACCCACTGTCATACAAACACGCACACATGTCCCTCTTTTTTTTTTTTGTATTTTGTTCTATTACCCAGCGCTTTCCATTTCTGGAAAGTCCTCTCTTTCCATTTCAGGCAGATCCAAATCTGGACATTTCATTTCTGGAATACTGCCAATTCTGTCAATAGCCATTTTAGGCAGGTTTTAACTTAATGCACTTGTGTATGATTTTCTACAGAAACCCCAACATATTATATATGTTTTTGGGGTAGAAAAATCCCACCAATCCAGTGGTGGCATTAGTTTCTGCATTTGAGCAAGTTCATGGACTTGTCATTTTACATCATGATGTTGTCTTGTCATTTTTGTGTGGTTTATTTCAAGCATGCTATGAAGTTGTTTTGCACAAGGATAGCTTCATTTTCATGTCTACTTCATGCTAGTACTTGATCCATGCCATGACATGCCTGGTAGTGAGTTGATCAAGCCTGTAGAGGTGCCATGATGAATCTGTTTCTGCTATGTCTAGTATTTCCACTAAGTCTGTAGATACTGTTATCTTTTGCATTATTGCCATGCTATTTTAGTCATGCTCTAGTGGTTTATAGATTGAGCTCAGTGTTCATGTTTCGTAGAGCATCTCTTGTACATCACTGCTATGCATTCTGTTCATATGTTTGGGTGCTATAGCTTGCTCATACTTTGCATCCAAGTGGCCATGTTGTTGTTTGCATCATATCTTGTCGTGCTTGTCATTTGCAAACCGTGCACCCGAATCCGGTGATCTCTATATCGATTCCAACCGAAATCATCTCATCTTTCCAGCGGCATACTTGGGTTGCCAAGTTGATGCCTTGTTCTTCATCTTTCCTTCCGAAGCACGCATATGCTTTGCATATCACATCTCGCATAGCATGACATGTATTGCATCATGTTGCTTGTGCATTGCACCGTGATTTATTGTGGTTCCTTTGCTTGTGTTCTTGCTTTGGGTAGAGCCGGGAGACGAGAACGCTTACGAGGAACCTGTTGAGTACGCTTACGAGGATCCAGCCTTCGACAACTCTGAGAACCTTGCAGGCAAGATGACCTTACCTTCGATATCACTTCTATCTCTGCTTGCTAGTACTCGCTCTATCGCTATGTTAGCTCTACCTGCCATTGTTTACCATGCCTACCTATTGCCATGATAAACCTCTAATCATCCTGTCCTAGCAACCGTTGATTGGCTATGTCACCGCTTTTGCTCAGCCCCTCTTATAGCATTGTTAGTTGCAGGTGAAGGTGAAGTTTGTTCCTGGTCGGAACATTGTTACTTTGGGATATCACAATATCTCCTGTTTAAATTAATGCACCTTATATATTTGGTAAAGGGTGGAAGGCTCGGCCTTATGCCTAGTGACTTGTTCCACTCTTGCCACCCTAGTTCCGTATACCGGTGTTATGTTCCTTGATTTTGCGTTCCTTACACGGTTGGGTGATTTATGGGACCCCCTTAATAGTTCGCTTTGAATAAAACTCCTCCAGCAAGGCCCAACTTTGGTTTTACCATTTGCCACCTAAGCCCTTTCCCTTGGGTTTTCGCGAGCCCAAGGGTCATCTTTATTACCCCCCGGGCCAGTGCTCCTCTGAGTGTTGGTCCAAACTAGAGCCCTTTGCAGCGCCACCTCGGGGAAACTTGAGGGCTGGTTTTAGTTGTACGGACTGCTAATCCGTTTGTGCCCTGAGAACGAGATATGTGCAGCTTCTATCGGGATTTGTCGGCACAGTCGGGTGGTCTTGCTGGACTTGTTTTACCATTGTCAAAATGTTTTGCGAACCGGGATTCCGAGACTGATCGGGTCCTCCCGGGAGAAGGTCTATTCCTTCGTTGACTGTGAGAGCTTGTGATGGGCTAAGTTGGGACACCCCTGCAGGGTATATATTCTTTCGAAAGCCGTGCCCGCGGTTACGAGGCAGATGGGAATTTGTTAATGTCCGGTTGTAGATAACTTGACACTTGACCTCTTTAAAATGCATCAACCGAGTGTGTAGCCGTGATGGTCTCTTCTCGGCGGAGTCCGGGAAGTGAACACGGTTTGTGTTATGCTTGACGTAAGTAGTTTCAGGATCACTTCTTGATCACTTCTAGCTTCTCGACCGACGCGTTGCTTCTCTTCTCGCTCTCACTTGCGTATGTTAGCCACCATATTTGCTTAGTGCTTGCCGCAGCTCCACCATATTACACCTTTCCTACCTATGAGCTTAAATAGTCTTGATCTCGCGGGTGTGAGATTGCTGAGTCCCCGTGGCTCACAGATTCTACCAAAACAGATGCAGGTGCCGAGGATACTGGCGCAGATGGAGCAACTGAGCTGAAGTGGGAATTTGATGAGGCCCTTGGTCGTTACTATGTATCGTTTCCAGATGATCAGTAGAGGAGCCCAGTCGGGGCGATCGGGGATCTAGCATTTGGGGTTGTCTTCTTTTCATTTGAACTTGACCGTAGCCGGTCTATGAGTGTACTTTGAATGATGTATGATCTTAATTTATGTATTGTGTGAAGTGGCGATTGTAAGCCAACTCTCTTTATCCCATTCTTGTTCATTACATGGGATTGTGTGAAGATGACCCTTCTTGCGACAAAACCACCATGCGGTTATGCCTCTAAGTCGTGCTTCGACACGTGGGAGATATAGCCGCATCGTGGGTGTGACAACTATATATGACATTGAGAGCATTTCCTATGAGAGGATGAGTGTGACCACCACTAGCCCCACACATGAGAGCATGCCACACATCATATGTGAGGATGAGAGCCATTTGAGTGACTCCACCAACCATATGAGTTGAAGCATCCTTAAGGGAGTGAGTGAGCCACAACACTTAGTGAGTGAGGTAGTTGAGATGGCATGTGAGGCCACTATGATTTCTAACGACTTAACCTCTACTCCTAGTGTGTTTTCTTCTTTGGTGCTAGGTCTCCTACATGACGACATGCCTACCCTCGACGAGTCCATCCCTCCAATGGGAAAACCGATGGCCATGGTGGACGATGATGCACCCCCACATGGTTCCATCAAGATGAAGATGACAACGAGTGGATCTTCAACACCTCACCTACAACAGATGAGCGGTGCTCCAAAGGTAACATATGTGATGGTGCTTCTCTTGCTCCAAAGGTAACAACTACGCACTTCTATTGTACCTGACTCTCACACAGCTATGGGCTATTTACCACTTGTCACCTTATGCCCATACCATCCTGTTCACTTTGCATGTTATGCCTCTTTACATGATTTTGCCATGCAATTGTGACCCTTGCTTGCATCTACCCATGATTCACCATTATGCTACTTCTATGTGTATTTGCATGCTTGGTGGAGATCCTTGTTGCTTTTTCCATGATTTCTTTGTGCCCCATGCTATTGATGCTTGTTGTGTTGGGAGAGTCATGATGTCCCATTGGTATTTACATATGGCCTCTCGCCAATACATTGATGATATTTTTCTCATATCTTACTTCCATGCTTGTGATTGTCATGTCCATTATTCATGCCCACTATTTGCACACATGACATGCTTGCCATGATTCCCTCTAGTATGTTGCATCTTCGCACTACTAGCTTGCTTGAGTTGATCGCTATGATTGCTTGCTATGTTGCATCACCCATGTTCCACTCTTACTCGCTTTCTTGGGTTGGTGACATATATGTTCATGCCTCCCACTTGATTTGTCTTGATCATTGTCTCTTGTGTCCATTAGTTGCCTCTTTCATATCCACTTGTATTGAGTGCAACCATACTATGCTTATTGATCTTGGAGACTTTGACACCTTACTTGTGATGCATGCTTGTTTGATTGAGCCTAATGTATTTGGTTGTTCTCGCATCATATGCCTCCATACTATGAAATGATCCCTTGTCCTTTCTTATGTTGAGCATGATGCATACACTTGTTGGGTATCTCACCACACGAATGATGTGTTTTGCATTTCCGCTAACCTCTTGTTTTTTGAGTGTTTGCCATGTTCTTTCATTTTGAAGGATTCACAAGGCATTACCGTCATGAGACATATTGGTTATGTGAAGGCATACAAGATGTGCAACTCCATCATCCTTGAGAAACTCCTAAAGGTGACCTCCTTCCCTTTGAGCCATCCTCAATTACGCATATTGGATGGGTCATTCTTTCATTGTTGTTTCCTTCTCCTTGTCTACATGATACATCTATTGGAGGGAGGACCGACATTGAAGATTGGCTCTATGGACCTTCACATTGAGGAGCGCTCGCACTTATTGGATGCACCTTCGGAACTCCACTCATGCCACAACATCGAGCATTGGTACACCAACACCTCCATATTTGTTGATTGTGCTCATAAATGTCATGCTCGATGGACATTTCATACTCACCACAAGTTTTCACCGTATGCATGGATTGACTCACATTATGCTTGTCTTGTTGCATCTATTTCCATGTCATCCATGATATATGAGCTTGTGCATTTCCTTAGCAAATTTGTTGTGATCTACCTTGATGGCATATTCATACATCATGATCATATTGCCCACCATCAATTGCATGATACCATACACATATTGAGCATCCATTGCCATATTCATGCTATTGATGAACCGTCTCTCTATGACATCATTTTGCACAATGGTAGAATTTGTCGCTTTGTGCACCATGCTAATTACCCCATGAATGCTTTGCATATCAATCTATACCACCTTGATAAGATTCATGCGCTTTGTCATGAACAATCTTGCCGAACGGACTCATACTTACTTAATGGACACTTTGTGTGCGCTAACCATTGTATTTCCGAGTGTCGCTTGTGTTTGCTTTTTTTGCATGTCTATCACTCCGGTGACACCTTGGAGTACTTGGATTGCGCCATGTCTTCCACTTCGTCCAACTACAAGTCCGTCCATGAAAACCGTTTCCATGGTGATGAGGATCACGATCTGAGGTCGGATCTTTCCCGGGGGGGGGGGGGAGATGATGCAGAGCATCCTACGATCATCCCCATGTACACTTCGGCTACTCCCCAAGCCCCAAGAGGACATACGATGAGACCTGGACCATACGCCATTGGGCACAAGGTGAACTCACTCCTTTTCGAACCGTCACTTTCCACATGTGAGACATGGCTACTACCTCATGCATGGACCTTGCATATACTCAGGTACATCCGAGATGACCATGGAGGATCCAAGGACCAAGGCCAAGCATGGAAGAGGAGAAGGAAGAAGAAGCAGGGACAAGCTTCTGGAAAGCCCGGAACTTCCGGCCCCCGGACCTTTCGGCCTGCCCGAAACCTCCGGCCCCCGGAGTCCAGACCAGCTCCGAGCGCGCCAACTCTCTGGATAGCCCGGAACCCGGCCAGAACCTACCCGGAACTTCCGGCCCTGCCCGAAACTTCGGCCTGCCTGCGAGCAAAGACTCGTGCCGAAGCCCATGTAACCCTTTCCCACTTACCCCTTCGTGGCTTAGACTATAAATAGACCATCCCTCCTCCTAGTTAGGGTTAGCAAAGGATTAGCTATTTGAGATAGAGCTTTGCTCATCCATACGGATCTCCTCCTCGTGAGAGACCGCGGCCTCTTCGAAGAAGATCCACCTGGATTCAAGACCCCTTTACGGGAAGATCCCTCGCGGATTCAAGACCTCCTCTCGGAGATGAACTACTGCCACTTGTATCATCCTTTGTTGGATTCGAA
Organism: Triticum aestivum; assembly: GCF_018294505.1. Classification (NCBI taxonomy): domain Eukaryota; kingdom Viridiplantae; phylum Streptophyta; class Magnoliopsida; order Poales; family Poaceae; genus Triticum; species Triticum aestivum. The sequence continues at coordinate 546,092,332 of NC_057807.1, forward strand.
CTGTGTATCTCTTTGTGTTTCTTGGATCTAGCATATGTGTGACGGGATCTCGTTGGTTGAGTGTTTTCTTTTGTGTTTTCCTCGTGTTCCCCTCGTTTCCTCTCGTGTTCTTTGTGTTCTTGGTAGGATTCCTTTCCAAACGTGAAAGATCGGCCTCTAGGATTCTATCCTACATCAGATACCGTATCAATAAGGTGCCCATGAGGATAATATTTAGCTTTCATCACCTTTGCATACAGAGAGTCCGGAAAAACCAATAGACGCCAAGCTTATTTCGTCAGAAGCGCTTGATTAAAAATCCACATTTTGCAGTGCGGTCGTTCTAAGGACTGGTGTTAGCTGACACGATCGGTTAACTAGTATAGTAAAAGAAAATAAAAACTCCTTATGTATGACACCAAAGCATCCTCGTGGAGTTGTCAATTGCATTTGGTGCTTGAGATTTGCAAATTGATAGATGATGTGTGTGTGTGTGTATATATAATAAAAGTATTTTAGGATTAAATAAACATATATTTAAGAGAAAAGTTAAATAATAATAAAAATATGGAGAGGGGCATGAGTTAGAAAAAGAAGGAGAAATGATAACTGGGGAACATTCCCTAGGAGGGAGGTCCAGGGAACGACCTCGTAGCCTTCTGATCGAGATCACACGGATGGTAATATTTTTTCTTTTAAATCGCTGACATTTTTTTGCGCTACATATGACCGTTTTCCCTTCCGATCATGGCAATTTATGTAAAGTTGCCATGGCAACTTTATTCGAAATCACATGACATTTTGAGTGTTCGCTGGGAAAACGCTCCCAGGGAACATTCCCCAGATATCGGTGTCTAGAAAACATACGCCTATGTACTCTCGGCAAGAAAAACAAACAGTTCAGCGTGCTACAACAAATATATTTTTTCGAAAAGGAGGGCATCGTTTTGGCCATGCATATATCTATTCACTACCACAAATATATGTACTGAATTGCTTAATTTTCCGATCATTGCCTTGGGTAATCTTACATTATTTATCATGATGTTTCGGTACATGGTTTCTGAGAACATTTGCACTGCCCGAGCCATAATTGATTTCTCAGGTAATCATTTAAAAAAATCCACTTGTTGACGTGAATAAAGTTGTCTCACATAAAAGCACGCGCACACACACGCACACACACGCGCACACACACGCGCGCGCACATGCACGCGCACGCGTACACACACACACACTTTAAGACACGAGAGCATAGTGTTACGCTTCTCGTTTCTTCAGCTTCACTATGAGCCCATATTTCATCTGCAGTAAACAAGACAGCTTGGGCTGGATGCTCTGACCTTCCACCAGCTCCACATCAAAGTTCCACATGACTGTGGCGACGATGGTCTTCATCTGCATAACCGCAATTTCCTTGCCCATGCAAACCCTCGGGCCCGAGTTGAAGGCCAGGAACTTGTGAGAAGGTACGTTCTTGAGCTTGTTGTTGTCTTCCAAGAGCCATCTGTTTGGGTTGAAGTCGAGGCAGTCTTTACCCCACAAGCTCTCCATTCTTCCCATGGAGTAGAGAGAGATAAAGATGGCATCACCGGCATGCACCTCATGGCCACTTGGCATGATATCATCAGTAACCACTGTCTTGCGCTCCGTATGCGCTGGTGGATATAGCCTGAGAGTCTCGTACAAGGTGGCTCTCAGATACACGAGAGATTTGGTGTCCTCCGGCTCAAAGACCATTGCACCCATACCGTTGGCTGCTTTGTGCGATGCAATAGGTGAGAGTTCCTTACGAATGATTGACACGATGTTAGGATTCTGGGCAAGGTTGTAGAATATCCATGGCAGGGTCGTGCCAATTGTGTCCCTCCCAGCGATCATGAAGTTAATGAGTGTCGCACGGAGCAAGTCATCATCAGCGAAGTCCGGGTCATTGATGTAGGAAGATAAAATATCACCTACAACCTCTTCATTCTCATTGTGGCCAACATTTTCTCCGTTCCTCTTCCTCCTGTCCATCGTATCCACAACAAACCTGTGGAGCACTTTCTTCGCTTCGAGGAGCTTTCTCTCAGGACCAATATTTAGCCACCTCATTGCCTTCCACAAAGAGGCTGGCATGGTGTGCCGGAGAAATCCCACCTCCATGACTGTGTCCATGGCAGTGGAGGCATCAACCGGAGGCATGTCCGAGGACAGGAAGCCAGGGTCCACGCCAAAGACTGCCATGGCGGTCATGTCAAACATTAACCTCACCATTAACTCTTGCATGTCGAACGAAGTGCCGGTAGTCGCCATGCGAGCAAGCAATGGGAGGAGGTGGTCCTTCACCTTGTCACAGCAATGGGCTGCCACACGATCAGTAAACCACGGGCTGCTGACCACGCCCGCAAATTTCACGCGCCGCCGACGGCACAGCTCGCCGTCGATAGTGAAGAGGCCACCAGCCATGATGTCGAAGATGGCGGCGAATTCCGCGCCCTTGGGGAAGTTGTGGTAGTTGGTCGTGAAGATGTGCTGGATGTTGGCAGGGTCGCAGGTGATGAAGAATCGCATCCCGGCTCCAGGTGGGCCGTCCCCATTGAAGTTGAGGCCTGATCCAGCGAGGACCACAGAGCTGTACTCATGGAAGTTGTACATGTTGGCCAAGAGAGAAGGGAGCATGCCTAGTATTGGCAATTTTGTGGGGAGCACTGCTTCTGCTGGGTTATTTGATCTTCTACGACTAGACCGCAGCAGGTACAAGTAAAGGCCTAGGGGAACAAGTAGCACAAGTGCTGTGGAGATGAGTGACATTATTATCACTAGCTAGTGTGTACATGGATGCTGTAAGGTGCAATGGACATGGCGATGGCTTCATTTATATATAGATAAGTTGTTCCTTGGTCTGAGTCCATTGGTACCAGATGCGTTGTGGTGCACGATATAGCATGCGTTCTGGTGCACGATATAGCATGCGTTCTGTGCACAAATATCATGCGTTCTGTATCGTATGAAATAGCATAAAACTTGTAAGTATATACCTCAGTTAATCGATGTGATATTAACAAAGGTATTTAAAATCGTCACGCGTATGGTACCTCAATTATTTTTGTTGTGCTGCTGCTGCTGCACTGGAGTAGTGGACAAAAACGTATGAATGTTGCTGCTGGAACAGACGACAGACCATGGCAAGCTCATCGTGTTCAGGAGACTTGTGCACTGAAGGGCATCCAGCTCAACTCTGAAGCTCGCAGCTGTGGATGAGGGGCGACCTGACATATATGTATGAAACCTGGTACCGTTATTTGTATTTCACCAGATAATAGTAGAATTTATGAATAAAGCCGATAGTACCACTAAAATGAATGAATAAAGCCGATAGTACCACTAAAATGTAAACAAAAACCAAAGCTAGCATCGTTTTCTTTGCAAAAACTCAAAACCAAAGCTAGAAGAAGAAAAATCATGGTTAGTAGGTCACCACCAACAGTTCTGCGCAAAAGCTCAGCACAACTATCTGATGCACAGAACCCCTAAACCTGGCATAACTGAACGCTCTGTTTTCAGATAGAGCGACATTGCAATAGCAGTTACAGACATTCTTATATTTGGGTAATCTGGAGATACCACGACCATGGGAACGTGACGTCATCCAGCGTCTAGTATGCCTACGAGTCGGGATCAGCGTGGCTATGCCGATGTGCTGAACTCAGCATGGCTCGCACAGCATGCATACGGTGAGCTGATGCACTGAAATGCTAACTTGATTTTGTGTCTTAGTAACACTAAAATGATACGAGGGACAGGTTTAGGTAACAATGTTTCCCTTCAGGAAGCACGGACGAGTACTCACGGAACACGGCGGAGCCGAGCAAGCATGGGGGGCCGTCGGCGCTCGATCAGTCAATGGTCACTAGGTTGCTATTCCAGCTATGAACGGATGGGAATAAACACAAGCACCTGGCGTGCAAGGAGTGAAGCAGGCAGGCAGAAACTGACCTAGTGGCGCTTCCAGAGGACGAAGGAGAGGTCGCCGGCCATGCCGTGGGCGCGGTTCACCCGGACGGACGTCGACGAGGCCAGCTCCACGGTACCACAGGCCGCAGTCGCCGTCGTCGCCGCCTTGAGTTTCGCGGCTTCGCGCCATCCGGTAATGCGTCGACGCGGCCAGCTCGGGTGTTTGACTCATCAGGAACAGGGGAAGAGAGAGGGTTTGTTGGGCGATTGATGGTGGGCTACTCCAGTAACGTGCTTGCTGCAGTGGGCCGTGTAGATGGGTCTCACAGGCCGCCTTTGACGGCCCACTTAGCTGCTCGGCACAAAAAAAAATTCCCCGAAAAGATCCTCATTTTTTTAATTCTCCTAAAAAAGCAACAGTAATTAATTCAGCTCCCGGATCACCGTTGCATGTCGCCCTCCTATGTTTTCCAGAAAGGAGATTTTGAGGCCTGCCAGTTCATCAATGAATCTAAAAGAAGGAATTTCGAAGCTGATAACCTAGCTAAATTTTCTTTATCTTTGGGTCTTGATAGACATGTGTGGTTAGTTGAGCCACACGATTCTGTAACAATTCATGTGAACCACGTTGTTGAATAAAGTGCGGCAAAGTTCTCTAAAAAAAGTAACTGTAATTGATAGTAAGAAACATGCAGACATCGGATGCCCATTTATTCAGGCGAAGAAGAACAACAACACTAGAGAACCACACCGGCAAACACCAAGTGCAAACATGAAACACAGAAAATCTTCCAAAGATAAGCAAAACTAAAAAACAACTAGCGTTGAAGCCGGAAACACGGGAAAAACGGCATCCATGAGTAAGCATCATCTGTCAAACACAATGGAAGGGGTCGCCAAACCTACGGAATCGGGATGGAGCACACACTGCAAGAGCACCTGATAGAAAGGAAATTGAAGAACACAAACAGAGCTGCTGTTTGGACCTCACCTTTGGGTGACAGTCACACATCAGCAGGGTAATCAGATAGATGTTCAAATGACTTCGCCACACCAACAACACATTGTAACACGCTTAATGACATCAACATCTGGCTTTTCTCTATGTAGAAGTATCACACCAGGCTAGCAAATTAGTTAGCCTCTTGTGGTTCTGTGCACCTTGTAACTGTTTTTGACAAGTGTTCAGCAGTTCAGGCTGGCCTAAGGCCTGCCACAGTTTACAGTCAAGAAAAATCAATTGGTACTCGCTCCATCCCATAATATAAGAGCATTTTTTACACTAGCGTAGTGTCAATAACGCTCTTATATTATGGGACAGAGGGAGTAGAATTTTCAGTGCCAATAAGTCATTGTTACAGTCAAGAAAACTAATTAGTATAGAATTTTCAGTGCCAATAAGTCAGACCACATAGCACACATCCCCAAAGAGAAGTTCCGTCTTACAGTGGATACACATGATAAAATTAAACCCGATATAGTACTACTAGATCTTCACATTTTGGACCAAATTCTCAGCCAGAGTGCCCACATTACTTAGGCCCTGTTCGATTAATCCCCTCACCAAAGGGATTGAAGGGGACTGGAGAGGTTTGAGGGGGATTTAGACTTGCAAGAGATTTAATCCCCTTTGAAACCTCTTCAAACCCCGCCTAACCGAACAAGCCCTTAAGGTGGGGCGACTGTGCCTAAAATGTCCACCATAATTGATGGACAGCTTGTTGTGAGGTGCTTGAATCCGTCAGTCTCCTTGACAGCTTGAAGCACGCCCTGTGAAGAAAGGTATCTGAGACAAGCATTCTTGAGTTGCAACGTGCCGTGCTGCTCCGCTAAAGCAAGGGTGGTTGCAACTGTCTGCACATCGATTCTCTGGCATAGTTTCCCTTCACAAATAGCCTTTAGCCTGTCCAGTCCATACCGATCTGCAGCAACCAACAAGTGCTGCAATGCCACATTCTGATCAACATCACAGTTGCTTGGCAGAGTATCAGTGTATATGAAGTGAAGAAGTGCCTCAAAGATGGAAGGCTCCATGTCATCAATCTTGACGTGTTTCATGGTGGTTTCTTTCATTTGACCAAAGAGCTCGGCCTTGAAGACAGACGATCGCGCAGCTAACACGCATCTGTGTGCATTGAAGAGTTGATCACGGACACTGAATGTCACATCCATGCCTTCTCCATCCTTCAACATGTTTGCAAAGTGCATTTGCAGATCTGACTGCGGAACTGGGACTATGACTGTGCTATCTTCTATGCGAGGCTCTTTCAAGACCGTCAAAACACATCTGATTGTGAAGCGGTCGTCATTGCGGGATAGCAGTTCCTTAAGCTTGGAGTTCTCAATAAACTTTTCCCAGCCCCAAGTACCACCTACTGGCTTAAAGGTTAATGTCGAGCTCTCTAGCTTATTAACTTTTCTATCTTTCTCCAATAAACTAAAAGTGAACTTCACCTTTGCATCTGTAGTCCCACTGCAGAAACACAAGAAGGCCGACATGTAGGCACCTGTATCCTCCTTCCATCCATCAGGATATATTCTGATGTTCCAGCCGTAGCCGCCGACGTTGAATGTGCTCGAGCTAATGAACTTGCCCGCACTCATACCCTGGAGCAGAGAGTAGCTAGTCACCTCAAAGTTGTGGGCGGTGGTGATGGACTCTGTCAGGCATCTCGAGGAGGTCTCGGTAATGGGTTTGTTAACTGAAGAAGCGAAGTTGTTGGCCATGGCAGCGGAAGTTATGGGTGTTGCGGTCACTTGAATGCTCATGTACGTGCATATATACTCAATGTGTGCACAGGAAGACGTTTAGCCTTCAGCAAACATGGCGTTCACGTTCAACAAGCATCCATTGTTGGCACAGCCCCAACCAATCCACCGAGTACTGACCGATACTTTTGGCAGCAATCTGCCTCAACACATAATTCTTACTGCCAAGCAATCTGCGCGCTAACCTGGGAGTGGCACGAGAAGCAACAAACAGTTAAAACAGACGTAACCTAAGAAAGTAAGTCATGGAATGATTCATGCAAAGGAAGTAATAACATGATGATATATGGGTATATAAGCAAAACACTTGGTACCAGTGATTTCCACACAAGCCCATTGTTAGGCTATTTTATCATCGCGTGCAGATCATAGATTAAATAACTGGACCAGACTGCCAGAAGAAAAAGGGAACCGGCGACCCTGGCGGTTTAACCGAAAAAGGGTTGCCCCCGCTTTATATCATAAAGCAAACATCACCACGATCCGTCGTAGTCTAGGTGGTTAGAAAAACCTGTACTCGGCTCTCACCCGAGAGACCCTGGCGGTTTCTTCCGCTCCACAAACCATCCCACCACCGAACCGGGAAAAACCTGTCGAATCGGTCGGTTTTCTTGCATATCATAGTGCTGCTAGTCCACCTTCTTGCATATCATAGTACCCCGTACAACGAAGCCAAGGAAGCCAAGCAAGCGCGAGATCAAGGGCTCTCGCGCTCAGCCAGTGAGTGGTCAGGTGATCACTAGGTGGCTGCTCGAGCTAGGATGCTATGGGGACATACAGCAATAAACACAAGCACCTGAGGGGCAGGTCAGAGCAGATACCTGGAGGCTCTTCTAGCGGACGGAGGAGCGGGCGTCGATGGTGCAGTCGAGGAAGTTCAGATGGCCGGCGAGGTGATTCGGCGCACCGCCGTTGCGAGCGGCCGTCGATCAGGTGGGCCTCCACGCGACCACGCGTCTCCTCCCCCTCGCCGCCGCCTGCGGTTTCGCGCCGTCTCCGGTATTGCGAGCCCTCGTCTGCTTGGGCGCCCGTTCAACAACGAGCAGAGAGAAGAGATGACTGCATTGCTTTTACGGGCCTGGTAGATGGGCCTAATCGAGAGAAGCCCCAACTGTTTTGTCATGGGCTGAACACCTTTAGTTTTTTCGAGAAGGTATTCGTATAGATTTGACTAAAAAAAAGGTATGCGTACAGATTTTTTTAGATTCGAAAAAAGTTCCCATGAGAAGACTCTTGTCCTCGAGACCAACACAATCGAGAAAGGGGTCGGAGCCATGATCTCAGTCGGGCACAGGGACCGCGCAGCTAGGGCCTCTCAACGCATGAGAAGGAGTGTTTGGCAGTTTTCATGGCTGCCGACCATTGGCGCTCGTGTATCAGATGGGCGAGGTCCTGACTTGCACCAACCAGACAAGCTTCATTCACTTGGATGAACAGCGCATCACGACGCCGTGGCATCGCTGAGCCTTCACCAAGCTCCTCGGCCTTCATCACAACTTCACAAGGATGTTTATAAGTATTTGATTTACTCTTTTTCCTCAAAATTATATATGCATGCACGTTTTGGGCCACTCACAATACATAGTATCCTGTATCATATTGCATGATACTACTTTAGTTAGTACATCCACATATCATACAATAGTATCATATCATCGCTTCATTTATTTATTTGTAGAACCCCAATACAAAGTTGTGGATAAAATCTACCAACATTTCTTGTTTGATGTGCTATCATACTTGAATCTTCTGTCTTATCCTTGATCGGAATGCAAATACACCACATCATCTTTTCTACTTAGGTGGTATTGCATGGGAGAGGTCTTAAGTGAAGGGGGACATTATATCAGGCCGGATTAATTAATTTTATCTTGTGGTCGTGCTAGCTCTTCTTCCACAACTCCTGCAAATATGTAACACCGGAGTTTCTACTATACCCAACAACCGAGAAACAGGTTCGAGTGTTCGACCACCAGGAGGGTGGCTAGCTAGTCTTCACTCTCTGTCTTCTTCACCCCGGCCTGACCTGCAACTCACACAAGGAAGAATATGATCAATAATACTCCCTCTGTTAAAAATTACTCGTCGTGATTTTAGTTTAAATTTGAACTAAAACCACGACGTGTAATTTGGAACGGAGGGAGTACGAGTATTAAAGTTTGCATGCATCATGCAGTGGCAATTGCACAACATGTGTAGCTCCACATAATAAGTTTTCTTTTGCCCCATCCGTAACCTTTACATCATTTGTTAGGCCAGATGAGTTTCCACGTGATTGATCGGGTTATTGTTCCTGTCAACTCAGCTATTTATTCCTATGATATGATTGGTCTGCTGTCAAGTGTAGCTAGCACTTCATATGCAGCTAGCTTTTACTACCATACAGTTCTTCTTTTTTTTGCAGGGATACAGTTCTTTCTTTGTCGCTAGTTAATGACTATGTTATTTGCTCATTACCCTGGCACCACTATACGTTGTCACCTCTCACTTTCGTTGCTATCACTTCGATTGCTTATCTTCTTTCTCTATCTGTTCCCTGGTTCTCCCACAAAGAACATGGACCTCAGTCGGCAAAGTACTGCAACCTTTTAGAATACATTACATATACGGGTTCGTTAGGACAAGTCTTTGACAAACAATTACTCTGTCTAATATCCCCTCATCTCAAAACATAGTGCTTATTATAATTTGTCAAAGTCAAATTTTGTCAATTTTGACAAAATTTGTAGAGAGATTTATAAACATCTAGCATACCAAATCAACATCATTAAATTCACATGGAATATATTTTTATATAGTATTTCCAATATTTTGTGAACTCCATGTTTCAAAAAAAAGTGAAAGCTTGACTTTTCCGCAGACCAATGTGCACTACATTATGTGAAGTAGGAAGTATATATTTATGTGTATAAGTTAATGTAACCAGATTCATATTTCAAACTACTCCCTCCGTCCCACAATATAAGACGTTTTTGCAAACCATGTTATTATGTTGCATCACAAAAGTTACATTCTAATAATGTCATTACTGATCAAAACATTGCCCTAACAAAATCAAAGATGCAAATATATTTTACTCCCTCTGATTCAAAAAATAAATTTAATACATTAAAAAATATTTTGAATCCAGGGGAGTATAATTTTTTTCGGGATATAGAGCAAGGGCAATTGAACAATTCAAACGGTCTCAACCCAATTGGATTCAATGACACGTAAACAAACCGGGTTCACACAAATGACCTCATAATTATATATTTAAGAGAGAGCTAGATAAGTCCATGCTCACTGAGAAGAGAATTAATCAATCATTTGTTTAATGTTCTCTCTAAACATATTGCATGCACCAATGACTGAAGAGATGAGACGATTGGAAGCTTTATGAACATTGCACGCGGTGAATTATTAGTATATGACAAAAGTACCTCGCAGTGCACCCATGCACCTCCTTGATTCATGAACTGTGAGTTTCAACGCGGCATCTAGTGTTAAAATAACTAGTACCATATAATTTTGGTGGAGTGCAAACATTGGGTGCTATAGATAAGAACTAACACTAATAATAGAGTAACCCATTATATACCATGTTTAGATTACCATATCAGGACGACATGTGTGTTATGGAAAGGCTATCTTCCCAACAATTATATGCCCCCTTACCATCTCGATCAGTTGCCATGCTAAAGATCAACACCGTAACCCCGAGTCGCTATGGGTACATCTGCTTCCGGTTAATTTTAGGATGTGATGACGTTACAAACCAGGATTGATCTCAGCAAAGATATAGAAATTTATTTACCTCTTTCATCCTAAGACATGGATTGTTAGACTGGAATTATTTTTTCTTAAAATTTTCTACTTGTTCTTGAATTCAGGAAGTCTTGCCCTGATATCATGTCAATTGTCAAGCTTTATGCACCAATCAGTTCGCTCAAAACCTTAAGCTAGTGAGAATAATCCAATATCTATGCACACTCTTACTTGAATGAAAAGATCCTAGTTAATTAACTATTGCACGTTCAACTAATCTTGAGAGGTCGAGGATAGTGTTATAATCTTATGCTATGTTTGGAGCACCAGCCATTATATTGGTTTGATGATTAGTGGGACAATTGCACTTCCAGTCCACCATTCATGCATGTGTTGGACCTATACCTATTTTATTGTGAAGGTCACGACACTGGCGTGCTAACAGATCGAAAGTCACAATCACAAGTTTATTTGGAATTAAGGTTCACAGTTCAGCGCGCCGATGAGCAGAATCAAAAGTTACTTCCAGCCTTAGAAATGACTTCCTTGGGTGTAAATGAGTTGGATTAGTCAAAACTAGCTTGTGAACCGATACAGACTTTTAAGAAACAAAAAAGCTGCATTCCCGGTATATAGAATTGTATTTAGGGTGAGTGTATGTGCGTGTTCATGAGCATCAATGTCGGTGTTTCTAAAAAAAGGGGAGGAAAAACAAAGGCCGTACGCCATCGATTGTTTGTCGTATCATCTGTTCCCATATATGCCTGCATGGCTGCACATAGGGGATATTCCTAGCAGCATTAACTAAAATATACCCCCTCCGTCCGATAATATAAGAAGACATTAGTGTAGTGTAAAAAATGTTCTTATATTATGAAACGGAGGGAGTATCTTACAGTACTTAATATGTCCTGTTAAAAGAGGTACGGTGCCATGCCTACATATAATCAGTTGGAGGCACAAATACAGCGACAACGAAATTCGAATTTTTCAAAACCGAGCTCCATGGAGCTCGGCCTCCAAAAACAATATTCGGTGGGGGCAACATAATTAAACTAGTGAAGGAGCATACACACTTGGGACTGCCGCAGATGAGCATGGCGATGCATTTCCTGATGATGTACAGCTTCCCGTGCTGCTGCCTCACGGCACGGCGCAGCCTCCAAAGCTTGGGTCTATCCTTCTTCTCCTCCATGTCCTGGTTCTAGCTGAAAGCTTTTTCCTGAATGGTGAGCGAGCTACAAGCTAACTCCCGGAAAGAGGTAGTAGCCACGAGGCTGGCATCATTTGGGAGGATGGATCTCAACGCTGGTATATATAGACACCAGCTCTAGCTAGCTTTCAGTTCAGATGCTGCGCTGCAGAGATCGAGTACCCGCAACAGGACGGAGTTGCTAGCAACAGGCTGGTGGCTATCTTTTTCGCTGCATCATACTCCTATCATGCATGGGCCACTTCCTTCGGCGGGTCGATCCCAAAATTCTGTCATTTGCTTTTTGTTGAACATATGATTTTGCATGTATATTGTATATCCTCGCCCACCTCTAGTCTTTGTATACTAGAGGTTGAGGCCTATATTGTACACTATATATGCGCGCATATGCACCTGATCAGTACTACTCCCTCCATTTTTGCATACAAGGCCACAAACCCATATTACAGGTAACAAGGCAGAAATTAATGCCTACTTAGGCCAATGTTACAAGCTAGTCTTTTCTTCTCGCTTGACGTGTTAATTAATGTGCATTTTTCTCTTCAACGCACAACAAGACAACCCTCTCACTCTTTGTTGGTTGATTAATGTGGTGCATGAAAACTAACCTTCTCATGGTATCATACCTCTGGATCCTACCCTAACCCTAAGCCGCCGCTGCTATCTCCATCGCCGCCGCTGCCGCCACACCACGCCGCCACCGCGTCCCTCCCAACCGACGCCGCTGCCGCTTCGTGTCGCGCCACCACCCACCTCCCGCTTTCGCCCCCAACCTACCTCCTAGCCGCGTCGCACCTCCCCTGCCGCGCTGCCTAGCCCTAGCCGCACCGCACCTCCTCTCCACCCGCAGCCGCCGTCACCAGAACCTAAGCCGCCGCCCCGTCATGGACTCCCTGGGATCCGCCATGACCAATAGCTCCAACCCTTTTGCCGGTCCCGTACCCTCCGCCGCCGCCATCCGTGATCTCAACATCGAGGCCCGTGTTCCTGTACGCCTCGACTCCTCCAGCTCCTTGTACTACGCGTGAAAGACCTCGATGGCTCCATCGACGACGAGTACATGAAGGGCAACCCGGAGTGGTCGCCATCGAGGACACTCTCATACGATGGTTCTACCAAACCGTCTCGAAGGACATCTTCCACATGGTCATCGCCGAGGACGACGATGCTTGCGCCGTGTGGAACAAGATCAACGCGCTCTTCACCGACAACAAACTTCAGCGCCTCGTTTTCTTGCAGCAAGAGTTCTTCGGGTGCCATCAGGATGACTCCACCATCGATGGCTACTGCATGCGGCTCAAGATGTTTGATACGTCTCCAACGTATCTATAATTTTTGATTGTTCCATGCTATTATATTATTTGTTTTAAATGTTTTATATGCATTAATATACTATTTTATATCTTTTTTGGGACTAACCTATTGACCTAGTGCCTAGTGCAAGTTACTGTTTTTCCTTGTTTTTGGCTTTTTCAGAAAGGAATATCAAACGGAGTCCAAACGGAATAAAACTTTCGCGATGATTTTTCTTGGACCAGAAGACACCCGTAGGACTTGGAGAGGGGGCTAGGAGCTTCCCGAGGAAGCCATAAGCTAGGGGGCGCGCCCCTGGGAGGGGGGGGGGGCTGAGGGCTTGTGGCCCCCTCGGAGGTCTCCTAACCCTAATTCTTGCTCTATAAATTCACAAATATTTCCAAAGCACCAGAAGCGTTCACCAAAATACTTTTTCGCCGCCGCAAGCCTCTAACCTTGTGAGATCCCATCTTGGGACCTTTTCCGGCGAGCTACCAGAGGGGGATTCAATCATGGAGGGCCTCTACATCAACCCTATCGCCCTACCGATGATGCGTGAGTAGTTTGCCAGAGACCTACGGGTCCATAGCTAGTAGCTAGATGGCTTTCTCTTTCTTTCTCTCTCTCTCTCTATCTGATCTTCAATACAAAGTTCTCCTCGATGTTCTTGGAGTTCTATCCGATGTAATACTTTTTTGTGATGTGTTTGTCGAGATCCGATGAATTATGGATTTATGATCAGATTATCTATGAATATTATTTGAGTCTCCTCTGAATTCTTATATGCATGATTTGATATCTTTGTATTTCTCTTCGAACTATCGATTTGGTTTGGCCAACTAGATTGGTTTTTCTTACAATGGGAGATGTGCTTAGTCTTGGGTTCAATCTTGCGGTGTCCTCACCTAGTGACATAGTAGGGGCAATGAGGCATGCATTGTATTGTTGCCATCAAGGATAAAATGATGGGGTTTACATCATATTACATGAGTTTATCCTTCTACATCATGTCATCTTACTTAAAGCGTTACTCTGTTCTTATGACTTAATACTCTAGATGCATGTTGGATAGCAGTCGATGTGTGGAGTAATAGTAGTAGATGCAGGCAGGAGTCAGTCTACTTATCACGGACGTGATGCCTATATTCGTGATCATTGCCTTAGATATCGTCATAACTTTGCGCTTTTCTATCAATTGCTCAACAGTAATTTGTTTACCCACCATATGCTTTTTTCAAGAGAGAAGCCTCTAGTGAAATCTATGGCCCCCGTGTCTGTTTTCCATCATATATTTTTAGATCTATAAATAAAAGAACCAAAAATACCTCGCTGAGATTTATTTGCTTTTATTTTGTTTTACATTTTAGTAATTATATCTATATTTGTCAGATCTCATCCTTGCAAGTGATCGTGAAGGAATTGAAACCCTCCTTTTCGCGTTGGGTGCAAGTGTTTGATTGTTTGTGTAGCTTCATAGATTGGAGACTTAATTGTACCTCCTACTGGATTGATACCTTGGTTCTCAAACTGAGGGAAATACTTATCTCTACTTTGCTGCATCACCCTTTCCTCTTCAAGGAAAAACCAACGCAAGCTGAAGAAGTAGTAGGAAGAATTTCTGGCGCCATTGCCGGGGAGGTTCTACATCAAGCCTACCAAGTACCCATCATAAACTCTCATCTCTTGCATTACATTATTTGCCATTTGCCTCTCGTTTTTCTCTCCCCCACTTCTAAAACATTTTAAAAAAAATAAAAATATATTTGCCTTTTTATTCGCCCTTCTTTCGTTCATCTTGTCATTTTCCTTTTGGTTGCTCGTTAATACGTCTCCAACGTATATATAATTTTTTATTGTTCCATCCTATTATATTATCAGTTTTGAATGTTTTATATGCATTAATATGCTATTTTATATCATTTTTTGGAACCAACCTATTAACCTAGTGCCCAGTGCCAGTTGCTGTTTTTCCTTGTTTTTTACTTTTTCAGAAAGGAATATCAAACAGAGTCCAAACGGAATAAAACTTGTTGGGAAACATAGCATGCAATTTCAAAAAAATTCCTATGCTCACGCAAGATCTATCTAGGAGATGCATAGCAACGAGAGGGGAGAGTGTGTCCACGTACCCTCGTAGGCCGAAAGCAGAAGCGTTAACTTAACACGCTTGATGTAGTCGAACGTCTTCTCGAATCAACCGATCAAATACCGAACGTACGACACCTCCGAGTTATGCACACGTTCAGCTCGATGACGTCCCTCGGCCTCTTAATCCAGCAGAGTGTCTATGGAGTCGATGAGTTCCGTCAGCACGACGGCATGATGATGGTATTGGTGATGTGATCCACGTAGGGCCTTGCCTAAGCACTACGATGATACTATCGGAGGAGTAAACGGTGGAGGGGGGCACTACTAGAAAAAGGGCCTAATGTTCAACTCTTTAGTCCCGCTTTGTAATAGAACCAGTAGTGTCGGTTCCAACGGCTAGGTGGGCAGCTCTCATTAGTACCGGTTTGTTGTGAACCTTTAGTACCGGTTCGTGCCACGAACCGGTACTAAAGAGGTGGTGGCAGGCTTGTGTCAGGCTGCGGCCCCACCATGACCTATAGTACCGGTTCATTCCATGAACCGGGACTAGAAGTTCACCTTTAGTCCCGGTTCGTGTAACCGAACGGGACTACAAATATCACTATATATAGTGCTTCTTCAAGCCCGAGCCAAAGCCCTTTGTTTTTCCCATATTCTCTGTTTTCTTCCCCTCTTGCTCGAGCTCCCACCTCCATTTTTGCCAAAATTTTCCAACATTTGAAGGCACCCCGTCCATCCAAGTGATCACAAAGGTTGGCAACTTTGTCCTTTCATCTCTCATTGCTACATTAGCTCTTGCAATGCTCTATAAGTATAGTGATTTGTGGGTTTTTAGTTTGGGAGGAATTATATGTTGTAGTTTATTTGATTTATATGCAATTTGAGGTCAAAATAACTCTTAGTTTGCATATGTAGGTGTGGTTTACTTAGTGCCTTCCCATCTCCGTCCTAACCACCGTCGATCGCCCACACCGTCCCATTGCCGGCACCACCTTGTGGTGAGCCTCTTGTTCTTATCCTTTTAATATAAAAGAAAAAAAATCATGTTTGTGTTATTTAGATATATAGTTACTTGTATAATTATCTTACCCGTACGTTGTTTGTTATACATAGTGCCATAGTTTTGATATCCGTCCCCGTCGGCCCTTGTCCGGGTTATGATTCGGATGTGGTATATTCTCTTTTATAACTATTTGTTGCATTTCATGTTTATGATAAATTATGCCCATCAAGTTGACATAGATATTTTTATCTAGGAGGTATGTGAACCGGAAATTCCAAACGACCCTATTGTCGAGAGCTTAAATTTAGTTGAAAAAGAAAATGAGTATTTGAAAGAAAAATTGAAAAGAATTGAGGGGGAGAAGATGGAATTGGAGTTGCATGTTGTCGATTTTGTCGATGGTCACAAGATCAAGATGGAGAAAATGAGCTTGAAGATTAGAAAGATTAGAAAATATGCCATCGATAGTGAGGCTTGGTATCATTATGCTATTGGATCAATTGTTACCTTAGTTGTGATCTTGATCGCATTTTTTGTTGCATTTAAATGCTTCAGCTAGAGAGTTATGTGTATGTTGTTTTATGGGAATAAGTGTTACATAAACTTTATGTATGAACTTGTATTAATTTGGTCTTTTCGGTGCTGTGTAAATGAAGATGAGCCGGCAATGGATGTACAATGACCGATGCTCTCCCCAGTTCATTAATGGTGTGCATACTTTTCTGCTTGCGGCTGAGGCAAATAAGCAGGCGGATGGTTTTATGCCTTGTCTATGTGCTAACTGTAAGAATGCTCTGAATTACTCTCAGTCAAGAACCATTCACGTCCACCTGTTTGAGTCTGGTTTCATGCCCCACTATAATGTTTGGACCAAGCACGGAGAAAGATGGGTTATGATGGAAGACAATGAAGAAGAAGAGGACGACGACAACTATCCTAGCCATGGGTTCCCTGAATATGATGGTACAACAATGGGGGAAGAAGCTGAGCCGGCAATGCGGGAAGAAGCTGAAGAAGAGGCATCATATGAGCCTGCTGATGATCTAGGTCGGGCCATTGCCGATGCAAAGAGAAACTGCACAAGTGAAAACGAGAAGAAGAAGTTGCAGCGCATGTTAGAGGATCACAAGAAATTGTTGTACCCGAATTGCGAAGCTGACAAGAAAAAGCTGGGCACCACACTGGAATTGCTGCAATGGAAGGCAGAGAATGGTGTATCTGACAAGGGATTTGGGAAGTTGCTGATAATGTTAAAGAAGATGCTTCCAAAGGACAACGAATTACCTGAGAGTATGTATGAAGCAAAGAAGGCTATCTACCCTCTACGATTAGAGGTGCAAAAGATACATGCATGCCCTAATGACTGCATCCTCTACCGCGGTGAGTACAAGGATTTGAATGCGTGCCCGGTATGCGGTGCATTGCGCTATAAGATCAGCCGCGATGACCCTGGTGATGTCGAGGGCGAGCACCCCAGGAAGAAGATTCCTGCCAAGGTGATGTGGTATGCTCCTATAATACCACAGTTGAAACGTTTATTCCAAAACAAAGAGCATACCAAGTCGATGCGATGGCACAGAGAAGACCGTAAGAAAGACGGGAAGTTGAGAGTACCCGCTGACGGGTTGCAGTGGAGAAAAATCGAGAGAAAGTACTGGGAGGACTTTGCAGGTGACGCAAGGAACGTATGGTTTGGTCTAAGCGCAAATGGCATTAATCCTTTTGGGGAGTAGATGAGCAACCATAGCACCTGGCCTGTGACTCTATGTATGTATAACCTTCCTCCTTGGTTGTGCATGAAGCAGAAGTTCATTATGATGCCAGTGCTCATCCAAGGGCCTAAGCAACCTGGCAACGACATTTATGTGTACCTAAGGCCATTAGTTGAAGAACTCTTACAACTGTGGAATGAAAAAGGTGCACGTGTGTGGGATGAGCACAAACAAGAAGAATTTGACCTACATGCATTGCTGTTTGTGACCATCAATGATTGGCCTACTCTCAGTAACCTTTCAAGACATATAAACAAGGGATACCGTGCATGCACGCACTGTTTGGATGATATCGATAGTATATATTTGGATAATTGTAAGAAGAATGTGTACCTGGGACATCGTCGATTTCTTCTGAGCAGGCATCCCGTAAGAAAGAAAGTTAAGCATTTCAAAGGTGAGGCAGATCACCGGACGAAGCCTCGCCATCGTACCGGTGATGATGTACATGATATCACTACAAAAAAAAGACACATCCGTGACATTTTGGGCCGAACGAAACTTTTTTCTGACATACTTATGACACTTCTATGACGATAATTGTGACAAAACCCTGTATCATCATAGATGTGGTGGGCTCCTACTTCTATGACAAAAAATCATGACAGAAAATGGGCTTTTCGTCCTGGGCGGGCCGGAGACGCAGCTGCATGACATTCTTTGGGCCGTCCATGACGGAAAAACCGTGGTAGAAGCGAGGGCGAGGAAAATTTCGGGGAGTTCCGGTTACGGTGGGTGGTTGGGGGCCGAGCGATGCGCATTTCTCTCGTATACGTACGCGCGTGTGTGCGAGGCGTTGGCTCTAACTGAACCCGGGCGAGGCGTTGGGCTCTGACTGAACCCGAGTGACTGCACTGCAGGCTACGCGTTACTGAACCCGAGCGATCGATCGATGGCTGTTAACTGAACCGGATCGAGCGATTCCTTCGCTACTGCTGCTAGCTGAAGCCGATCGATGCTGCCTCTCTGGATGAATAGTGAGCATTGCGGGGGGGGGGGGGGGGGTGGATGAACAGTGAGCGGTGGGAGTGGATGAACATGACCCGTGGCGTTGCCTCTGGATGAACAGGACCCTAACCGATCGAGCCGGTTGGGGCTGGATGAACAGGACCCCGTGGAGGGCTGGATGAACAGGACGACCCCATGGAGGGCTGGATGAACAGTAGACAGTGGAGGGGTGGATGAACAGTAGCCCGTGGAGGGGTGGTTGAACAGGAGCCCGTGGAGAGGGGTGATTGAACAGTAGCCGGTGGAGTAGCGCGCAGTGGGGGCTGGATGAACAGGAGCCCGTGGATGAACAGTCGCAGGTGGAGGCTAGAGGAGGTTGACGGTGGATGAACAGTAGCCCGTGGAGGCTGGAGGAGTCGACGGTGGAGATGAACAGTATCCCGTGGAGTCCCCTTTTGCGGTACGCCACACCGCTCCCGATCAACAGGACCCCCTTTTCGATCGTAGCGCTCCAACACAAGTCCGTTTCATCCGTTTTGCGGTACGCCACACCCCTCCCGATCAACAGGACCCCCGTTTCGACCGTAGGAGGTCCGTTTCCTTCGTTTTGCGGTATGCCAGACCCCTCTCGATGAACATGATCCTGTTTCGAACGTGGCCGGTCGAACACAAGGCCGTTTCCTCCGTTTTGCGGTACGCCAGGCCTCGTTTCCATCGCCTGTTCCGTCCAAGCCCTCCCGATGAACACGACGATGCATTCTGTTCCGACCCAGCCGGTTGGCTCCGACGCGTTCCGTTGCCTCCCGAAGAACACGATGCATTCCGTTGCCTCCCCATGAACACGACACATTCCGGTTGCCCCCCATGAACACGACGACGACGTTGTTTGTCTGTTCTGACCCAACCATGTACACGAGCCCTGGCCGTACGTATGCGCGAGTAGGCATTCGAGACCCCGCCCGTACGTACACATACATGGGCGTATTTTCTTTCTTGCACCCTGGCTGTTGTACGTGCGTGTACATGCTACGTGCGTGCCTCTACATCGACCAGTATATATATATACATACACATTCGCGACCAGAATGATAACGGTACGAACGCTTCGACCATGTGGGTCCCGATTGTCAGACACTTCTTGCATGCGAAGATGTAGCTGGTGGGTCCCAGCAGTCAGGGGGGCGAATCGTTTTTTTCCCGGACGCATTTCCTTGCGTGCAAAGATGTAGCTGGTGGGTCCCAGCAGTCAGGGGGTGAATTGTTTTTTTGCCCGAATGCACTTCCTTGCGTGCGAAGATGTAGCTGGTGGATCCCAGCAGTCAGGGGGGCGAATCATTTTTTTGCCCAGACGCACTTCCTTGCGTGCAAAGATGTAGCTAGTGGGTCCCAGCAGTCAGGGGGGCGAATCGTTTTTTTCCCGGATGCACTTCCTTGCGTGCGAAGATGTAGCTGGTGGGTCCTAGCAGTCAGGGGGAAACGTTTTTTTCACGAAATACAGTGGTCCATCCGGTGGGTCCCAGCTGTCAGGTGGAGGAATCATTATTTTCCGTGTAATAAGGAGGCACTTCCTTGCTGCGGCCGTGGACCCAGCTGTCAGCCTCTCCACATACAATCCACGTCCGATGGAAGTCGTTCCTTGACCACGTTGACCAGGCCGCGCCGAGAGAACCACGGCGGTGGACGACGGTGAGGCCTAGGAAGGGGACGACGCGGAGCTGGGGAAGATGCGGCAGTGGACGCCCGCGCAGAGAGGAGTATGAAGGTTCACTGGTTCGGCGCGGTGTGAGGCTGCCGTCGCCGCAGGGCCTGCCCACACTACAAAAAAAGACACATCCGTGACATTTTGGGCCGAACGATTTTTTTTCTGTCATACATATGACACTTCTATGACAATAATTGTGACAAAACCCGGTATCATCATAGATGTGGTGGGCTCCTACTTCTATGACAAACAATCATGATAGAAAATGGGCTTTTCATCCCGGGCGGGCCGGAGATGCAGCTGCATGACATTCTTTGGGCCGTCCATGACGGAAAAAACTGTGGTAGAAGCGGGGGGGGGGGGGGGATTTCAGGGAGTTCCCAGTTACGGTGGGAGGTCGGGGGCCGAGCGATGCATGTTTCTCTCGTACACGTACACACGTGTGTGCGAGGCGTTGCCTCTAACTGAACCCGAGCGAGGAGTTGGGCTCTAACTGAACCCGAGCGATTGCACTGCAGGCTACGCGTTACTGAACCCGAGCGATCGATTCCTTCGCTACTGCTGCTAACTGAAGCCGGTCGATGCTGCCTCTCTGGATGAACAGTGAGCATTGCCGGGGGGGGGGGAGGGGGGGTTGGATGAACAGTGAGCGGTGGGAGTGGATGAACAGGACCCATGGCGTTGCCTCTGGATGAACAGGACCCCATGGTGTGGAGGGCTGGATGAACAGGATGACCCCGTGGAGGGCTGGATGAACAGTAGACGGTGGAGGGGTGGATGAACAGTAGCCCGTGGAGGGGTGGTTGAACAGGAGCCTGTGGAGAGGGGTGGTTGAACAGTAGCCGGTGGAGTAGCGCGCGGTGGAGGCTGGAATAACAGGAGCCCGTGGATGAACAGTCGCACGTGGAGGCTGGAGGAGGTCGACGGTGGATGAACGGTAGCCCGTGGAGGCTGGATGAGGTCGACGGTGGATATGAACACTATCCCATGGAGTCCCGTTTTGCGGTACGCGACACCCCTCCCGACGAACAGGACCCTCGTTTCGACCGTAGCGCTCCAACACAAGTCCGTTTCGTCCGTTTTGCGGTACGCCACACCCCTCCCGATCAACAAGACCCCCATTTCGACTGTAGGAGGTCCGTTTTGTCCGTTTTGCGGTACGCCACACCCCTCCCGATCAACAGGACCCCCGTTTCGATCGTAGGAGGTCCGTTTTGTCCGTTTTGCGGTACGCCACACCCCTCCCGATCAACAGGACCCCCGTTTCGACCATAGGAGGTCCGTTTCCTCCATTTTGCTGTACGCTAGACCCCTCCCGATGAACAGGATCCCATTTCGAGCGTGGCCGGTCGAACACAAGGCCGTTTCCTCTGTTCTGCGGTACGCCAGGCCTCGTTTCCATCGCCTATTCCGTCCAAGCCCTCCCGATGAACACGACGACGCATTCCGTTCCGACCCAGCCGGTTGGCTCCCCATGGGCACGACGATGACGCTGTTTCTTCGTTCCGACCCAACCAATGCACACGAGCCCTGGCCGTACGTATATATGCGCGAGTAGGCATTCGAGACCCTGCCCGTATGTACACATATGTGGCCGTATTTTCTTTCTTGCACCCTGGCCGCTGTACGTACGTGTACATGCTACGTGCGCGCCTCTACTATGACATATGCGCGCCTCTACTACGACACAAGCATGCCTCTACATCCACCAGTATGTACATACACGTTCGCGACCAGAATGACAATGCTACGTACGCTTCGACCAGGTGGGTCTCGACTGTCAGGCAATTCCTTGCGTGCGAAGATGTAGCTGGTGGGTCCCAGCAGTCAGGGGGGCGAATCGTTTTGTTTTTTTGCCCGGACGCACTTCCTTGCGTGCGAAGGTGTAGCTGGTGGGTCCCAGTAGTCAGCTGGCGAATCATTTTGTTGTTTTTCTGCCCGGACGCACTTCCTTGTGTGCGAAGGTGTAGCTGATAGGTCCCAGCAGTCAGGGGGGAAACAATTTTTTTGCGAAATACGGTGGCCCGTCCGGTGGGTCCCCGCTGTCAGGTGGAGGAATAATTATTTTGCATGTAATAAGGAGGCACTTCCTTGCGGCCGCCATGGACCCACCTGTCAGCCTCTCCACGTACAGTACTCTTCCGATGGAAGTTGGTCGTTGACCACATTGACCACGCCGCACCGAGAGCACCAGGGCGGTGGACGACGGCGAGGCCTAGGAAGGGGATGACACAGAGCCGGGGAAGACGCGGCAGTGGATGCCCACGCGGAGAGGAGTATGACTGTATGAGGGTTTACTGGTTCGTTTGCCATCACCAGAGAATAACAACAGGTGTGGGTCAGTAGAGGGATGGCTAGGCCAGCGATGGGAGTACGGTGGGGGCGGTGAGGCCTGCGCGGCAGCACAGCCGACCGCGGGGAGGAGGGAGCAGGCAGTCCCGCCGGCGCTTGCTTGAGCGGCTGGAGCAGGAAGAGCAGAGATTGAAGCACGACGGCCGTTGGATGGACATCCAACAGTCACTGCTTGTGCGTCAACCTTCTTTTTAGGAAAGCCTCAAATCTGTGGAAAACAACATACATCCCATCTGCCATTATTTCTAATAATTTACAGCCCATTTGCTAATTTTTAAGGTTTTTTTTGGAGCCCATATTATTTTTGTTAGCATTACAACCCATATTGTGGCCAAGGTTAAAAAATTATACGAAATTTTGCATATTTCGGTGCAGTCTGAACTGTTTTTAATCCCGAAATTTCGACTCACATTCAAACTGATTTTAAAAATAAATGTATATCAATATAAAATCCAACAAATTCTCCATGCATAAAAATTAATGTAATTTAAAATCTCGAAATGAAAAAAAAGATATTTGAAACTAATTGCCAGTTTGATGTGTTTTAAAAATGTACAGCCCATTTCTCATTACTGATGGGCCATTTTCTCGGCCAGCCGAATGAAAGCTCTCCTCGTCTTGAAAGATTTGCAGCCCAACAGGCCTGACAAAGCGACTTACTTGGCAAATCACAAAAAAACTGGGCTGTGGCCGTGGACCCAGCTGTCAGCCTCTCCATGTACAGTACTCTTCCGATGGAATGTCATTGACCACATTGACCACGCCGCGCCGAGAGCACCAAGGCGGTGGACGTCGGCGAGGCCTAGGAAGGGGACGACGCGGAGCCGGGAAAGAGGAGTATGACTGTACGAGGGTTTACTGGTTTTTCTGCCGTTGCCGAAGAATAATAGCAGGTGTGGGTCAGTAGAGGGATGGCTAGGCCCGTGATGGGAGTACTGTGGGGCGGTGAGGCCTGCGCGGCGGCACAGCCGGCCGTGGGAAGGAGGGAGTAGGAAGTCCCGCCGGCACTTGTTTGAGCGGCTGGAGCATGAAGAGCAAAGATTGAAGAAGCACGACAGCCGTTGGATGGACATCCAACAGTCACTGCTCTCATGTGTTGACTAAGTTGATAGGGCGTTGCGTGTGCGTCAACCTTTTTTTCATGAAAGCATACGCGTCAACCTGTAGTAGGCGCACAAGTCAGCCTCAAATCTGTGGAAAACAGCAGACAACCCATCTGCCATTATTTCTAATAATGTACATCCCATTTGCTAATTCTTAAGAATCTTTTTGGAGCCCATCTTCTTTTTGTTAGCATTACACCCCATATTGTGGTCACGGTTAAAAAGTATACGAAATTTTGCATATTTCGGTGCGGTCAACTATTTTTAATCCAGAAATATCGATTCACATTCAAACTATTTTGAAAAATAATTTATATAAATATAAAATCCAAATAATTGTCCACGCATAAAAATCAATGGAATTTAAAATCTTGTAATGAAAAAAATTGAAACTAATTCCCGGTTTGATGTGTTTTAAAAATGTACAGCCCATTTCTGGGCAAACCGAATGAAACTCTCCTCGTCTTGAAAGATTTGCAGCCCAGCAGGGCCGATAAAGCAAGTAGGCCTTGTTTGGGTATTTCTTAAAAAAATAGAACTGGGCTAGCCATTTTCAGCAAGAAAAAAACACAATTGGGCTCATGATGTGGTAAACATAAATAAAACCCTGGCTAGACGGGCCACGGCCCTCGCACAACCTCATTGTTACCCTGATCCGTCGCTAAAACTAGTATAAATAACAACTGCTTGTTCCTCAAAAAAAACTGCACGACCTGCTGGGTCCCTGGTGTCAGCCACTCGTAGTGTAATTCTCTCGTTTATTGACTACGTTGACAATGGCGTGAGCCCCATATGTCCAACCATTAGGAGGAACCATATTTTTGGGCTTGTAATACAGAGGCACTTGCTTGCGTACTGCCATGACGCTGGTGGGTCCCTACTGTCATCCTCTCCACATACAGTCATCTCCTTGTTCCTCTCGGTTGTTGACGACGTTGACAACACAAGAGGGCGGCGCACCGCGCACGGCGAGTGAACCAAGGCCGCAAGGCGGAGGACGACGGCGAGGCCTCGGACGGAACAAACAGGAGCCGTGGAAGATGCGCCGATCCAGTCGCAGGCAAAGGGGAGTATGAGGGTTGACTGGTTCGGGTGCGGGTGCGTGTTGGGGCTGACGTCACCGGAGAATAACAGGACGTGTGGGGGAATAGAGGGAGGGACTGGCCAACGTTGGAGGGTATGTACGGTAGGGCGGCGGAGGCGCAACCAGCCATGGGATGTGGGAGCAGGAGGAGCCAACAGGGTGGTTCGGTTTGGGCGGCTGGAGGAAGAAGACAAGAGATAGAAGATACACGACAGATGTTGGATGTCAATCCAACGGCTGGTAGGTAGAATCGTTTGTTGATTGTCTAGGCTATTTCCTCGCGGGTCCCAAATGTTAGAATCCAAATCTTTCATAGTCATGCAGCCTTTCCTATGAAAATTTACAGCCCATTTGATGTGCTAGTTCGAAATAAGTTTGTGGGTGCTGGTGGGGGCTAATCACTTGGCTTCTGTAATGCACAGTGAGCTCAAGCAGCCGGCGAGAGTGATGTTATGTCCCTTGGTTGGGATTTGTTACAATATTTCACTCTAAGTTAAACGAATGGCAAGCCATGCCTTGTTTCAAAGAAAATATGACGGTCACAGCCGAGTTGAAAAGGGCAGGAACATCTAACTCGAGCTTACAAACTGTACAAAAGCACGAGGGTTAATTGTTCATCACGTTTACAAAAAAACCTAGGTTGAAAAGGGCAACAACATCTAACTCCACCACTGTTTTCGGCAGTCACAGTCAAATGGATCGATCAGGTCCATAGAATGAACATCCCGGGTCATAAAATTTACTGGATTATGAGCACAATAAGTTGTAAATAGAAGCCCGACACGTTCAGATGCTCTTTTGCCCACCTGAAACTCCTTTTTTTGCTCTTTGACATACCCATCCGTCATAACCATGCTGCTGATAAACTTAAGCCTGATGGACAATAGTAACCTCGCATTCAGCAAGAAGAATGTGACAAATCTAGTGTTTGCACGGTTGGCTACCTATCATTCTAGCGTTACTGTCTTCAATCGAATCTCATGAGAAGTGAGAAAATCCCGATGGTTACGAATCCACCGATTGGTTATAACTTTCTTACCCCGTCCTATTGCCTAAATAGACATGAAGATTAAAAACAGTTAAGGTCTAAAAAAAGAGTGTCGAAAGAGCAACAGCTGAACGGTTAATTCTAGTACACTATATGCGGGCTTCCAATGTGCGTGTGAAATTATCACCTTTATATACAACTTCTCCAGACATGGAAAGCATTGCAGCAAGCCAATAATCTTGTTCAGATCAAAACTAATCATTTGGATATATAAGATCTTGATAGAATCCAACACCATTGATAGGCCATCCATGGAGAAACTCTTCATTGAGCATAGAACATAATATTAGTACAAAATGTGTAGTCCAAGATGATATATAACTTATGGGCATAAATTTAAAATGCAGCTTATGGTTACAAGTGTAGATGATAATATAAAGTACCTGAAGAACTGTGGAGCCAAACACCATATTGAAATGAGCACAGAGATCATGTATTACACCCAAGGTCTCCAGTTTAGGCGCAGAGAGGACGGTTATTTGCAACGGTGAATAACTAGAATCAAGGATCAACCTTTCAAGTGAAGGGGCATCTTGGATGATGAGCTGCCTTTCGTCAAAAGAAATTCCAATTCTTACAAGGTTAGGCGACTTTATTTGGAGACAACTGATTCTAACTGTGAAAACAAGCACCAAGCACTCCAGGGCAGGGCAACTAGAGTGGATGATGCTGTGCAATGAGGCCTTCGATGTACGAACCTGCACAAGTGAAAGTTTTTTGAGAAATGGGAGTCAAAGGTTCAGTAACAGATTGTCTGGTAGGTAGCACAGTGAAAAGGTGGCGGAGTGGAGAGAGGAGGAAAACCGCGAGATGGACATCGATGCTGAGAGCACAAGTTCATGGCGTTCGGTATGTGCTATGTGATTTCTAGGGGAATAGTAGAACTCAAGCAGCTGGAGTTCTGTGAATTCAGGGGATTTCAGCCAGGCGTCCACCATGCAGGGCATGATATGCTTGCTCAGGTAGCATGACGGGATGCAGAGGCTTTGAACGGAGCCCTGGTGGGAGGAGATGATGGCTCTGGGAATTTCAAAATCATTGAAGAGAGATAGCTGACAATAGTTGAGATTAAGGGACACGACGCGCCATAGAGGGTGCCGCCAAATTGAGAGGACTTGGGTGCGGCAGCAATCCTTGGTGGGGAGAAGCGAGATGATCTCCCCAAGGACGACGTCCGGGAGATCGCTGATTCGGTCAACCCGAGATTCTACGGGTTCCCGAGATCCGGTGGGGGCGGGGTCGCCGCTTCTCCCCGTGCTGTCGGGTGCGGGATTTACAATAGGCGTCGCCGCTGATGGGAGCCTCATCTTCTTGGCACTGGGGTCAGCTGACTCCATTTTCCTCGAGGGCGTCGCGTCGCGCTCACGGATTTGAGCAGAGTAACGAATGGCGAGCCTAGTTGTAGTGCGAGTGAAGAAGAAGGGGAGCTGAGGTCTTTTCTGTTGTAGTGAGGAAGAAGGAGAGCTGGGGTTTTCTGTAGGAGTGACGTGAGGAATTTGGGGGTACGAGTGAAGCGAGCTGACGTGAGGTGGGTGGGAGCGAGGAGGAAGAAGAGCACCCAGGTTTTTTTGGGGGGCAGTGTGCTGGGTGTGGGTAGTGCCTCTCATTCAGTAAATATATGGCTTTTGAATTGATTTTACTATTGACTAGTGTGGATGGGCTGTTTTGTCTTGGGCCCAGAGAAACAATTACCACTAGTACAGTGGAGACACTCTACAGCTACCTAGAAAAACAATTACTACTAGTACAGTGGAGACACTCTACCGCTTCTGGCTCCTCCTAGGTCATTGAAACATCTCCCTCTACTGAATGCCATTATACTTTTGTTCACCGACATGCGGGCCATGCAGCGTGCGGGCCCAAATGCCATCCACCAAATTAGAAGGCAGTATGCAGGTGGAGAGTAACCCCGGTCGTAGCGCGGCAGTAACAAGCCGTCGTATCACAACCCCCCCCCCCCCCCCCGCAGTCTAAGTTTGACGGACGAAGCAACCATCATTTCACTCTTCGCTGAATCCCCTTCTCCCTCACCGTCTTCAAGAAAGGGAACACTTGCATCTGCCACTGTTCTTCTCTCCCAAAGAAGGGAAGGAAAGCGGATTTGTGATGTTGGTATATTTTTGTTCAGAGAAAAAAAGAACTTTTGCAAAGCAGTAACCGATCCTCACTCTCTTTTTTGTTTCATTGTCATTACAATTGTGTTTTCCTTTCAGTGGTCTCCTAGTATTCGTCAGTTTCAGGATGGACCAAGGAGAACCAGGCAAAGATCTGCCGATATTGGAGCAGATGCGGGAGGCTGATCCCCACGAGACAGAGAGCTCCAAGAAGATGGAGGCAGCCACCGAGCCGACCCCAGATATGCTCACGGCCACTACTAAGATGGTCAACGCCCCGTTTGAGGTTACAGCCCCCATGGCACTGCAGGAGCAGTTTTCCCCCTTCGAGGATGTGTCCCCCCCGCTGAGCTGCCCAAGGTGATTTTCTTCTTTGCCGATCTCGATTGTGGTTTTTCATCTAAGTATGTGGTGATTAATAATGCAAAATTTTATTAGCTTCGATGCCATGCTATACATAGTGGTTTAAATAACTTGTGTTTCTTATACTAAAAAGTAATTCAGAATTTGTTTCTGTTTCAATTAGAACCCTGATACAGACAAGGATTGTGTGGTTATACATGTCACTCGCTATGAGGCGGATGACCTGAATATACGCACTGGGAAAACAGAGTTCTTAGGCTGTTGGATCCTGGAAGCCATTTGCGGTTATACCAATGAAGAGTTGTATTCCAACCTCACTGTTGTCAGGCGTGTTGTCCAGGGTGTACTGAAGCACAAGAAGTTCAAAGCTACTCCTTCGTTTGTGAGGCATACTGTTCTTGTCAAGCTTACGCAGGAAGATGACATGGCATGCCTCCACAAACAAGTTTATCAGTGGCAAGGCCACAAGGTTGTCTTCATGAAGGTTCACAGGATTGAGCTGCTGCGGGACGTCCTCGATGATGTTCATGGCAAGGTCCGTCTTGTGTCCAGCCCAAATTAGATCGAGGCATGAAATAGTTGCCCCAACTAGTGTTTAATAGTAGTTTGGATTGTGTCTAATTATCCGAACCTTGCCTGTTATCGACCCCTCTGGGGCTAGTACTCTGTTTGAATCCGTCTATGGGAACTGCTGCTACTTTTGTGTGCCCGTGAATTATGGGAGAACCATCGTAATTGTTGCCGAAACAGATGCGTCCTCACTAGTTTTTTCATGAATATGGCATGGTAAGACATAAGTTGTCACGGTTTATCATACGAGCAGTGTGTGTTTTGATGAAATAGAGCACTCGTTCGAGAACTGTGGACCGACGTATACATAAGTACTTGTAAACACTTTTGGTGCTACCCCACTTGTAAGCAGTTGTGCAAAACACGGCACATTGGCTCAGCTTGCTTCAACACTAGGCTATCAACCAGCTAACAATCAACAATCTGCTGTCTGACATATAAGCAACTATGTATCTTGTTACAGTGGTTCATGCAGTTAATTGATGCCACAATGTAATAAATTGCAAATGTTCACACGCTAGTCCAGCGCTCATGTGGAACACTCACATTAAACTCGTCTTCATAAAAAAAACTTGAAAAGCATAAGTTAAGCAATTTTATACATCTCAATGATTCATAGAACATAACAAACATATACTAGTTCACAGCAAAAGACAAAGTTGTGAGAAGGTTGACAAATCAGGAAAAAACAAGCAAGGCTTCTCTGAGCAAAGGGCCTCTCGGCAGGCTTAAATTTCCTGGAGTTTACTCTGGTTTTTTCTTGTTGCCACCATCCAGGGTTAGGTTCTCTCATTCCAGAATAACCAATTATAATTGTGGTCTCAGCTGGAATGCTGAACTGAACCATGCAGTGTACTGACCATTTGAAATGCTTGTGCATTCCAATAAATTTAAGCACCGTTATTTGCAGAAATAAGCAGACCACAATGCCTCTTGTCCGCGCACCTGTCCAAAAAACTGCCATGTAGCCATGCCAGCTAGTCCTCGGTCCGTGCAAGAACTGGCAGAAAGTGCATTCCGGACTAGGATGCAGTTTTTTTTGCTCGTCCCTGCACTGCAATCAGGAAGTAAAACATACGAATCAGCTTCTTTTAGATTGCGTTGGTCATTCTACCTTAGTTACTAACAATGTAGGAATACCTTGAAGACTGGAGGTTAGACGACGGCAACGAGGGATAGCCATCTCATTTTGCGCAGTTGTACTAAAACTGAGGTGTGTGCTTTTGATTGCGCGGATAGAAACGATATGGAGACAGACACCCCGAAACGATATGGAGACAGACATCCCTGTTTGCGCAAATACGAAATACGGTTATTTAAACAGTGACAGATATTTGTAGTGGCGTATGATTAACAACAACATCTATTGTGTTATAATTGGCACTAGATTGACAGTATGAAGAGTCCTTAAGTAAGTAGCATCACATCACATCAACAATGCCACTAGATTAACATGCATAACATTAGCATTAGTATTACTGTCATGAGAGTAGCACATGGTCAGTAAATGTGCAATCAAATTTGTGCAGTTCCACTGGGATGAAGCAATGTTAGCAGTGTGAGAGTTAAGTGTAACTGCCAAAACACAATTCATGGGAAATAAAGCAAGACGGAAGCACTTCATAACATGGTGGTGGCATTGCTTCAATTTATCGACGGTACTAGACCATTACTTATAGTGACATTAGGTGGCATTGCTTAATGCTTCATGTGATTTTACATTAACGGTAGCGATATGTGCGTAGGGACAGCGGGGGCATAAAGTGGTGAGGCAGATGTGGCTGCCGAGAACGGCAAACACTCAGGCAACATGTCTGCATTTGTCCCAATTTTTATCTCCTCGGTGACATTTTCCTATGTGAGCATAGGAAATCTAGACCTGCTCATTCTCATTTGCATTGTCCCCCAAAACCCGTCACTTTCTTTCCTTTTTCAACCAAGAGATAGGTCCACTTCCCCCCACCCTTCGCCATCCACATGTTTTCTTTGTCTTTTCAACCAAGAGACCGGTTGGGTAGCCAGTATCTACTAATTTCCCCCGTTTCCTCTTAGAACCAAGTCCTAGATTCATGCTACAGCTTTCCCACTTTCTTCCCTGTTTGAACCAACTCTCAGAGTCGACTGTATGAACTAGCTTTACCTCTAATGATAGTAAAAGTCTAGGTGGCTTTGGAACAGCGGACGGAAGTAGAAAAAGATCCACATGAAGGGAGCTGGGACAGTAGAGCAAGGCAGGTTTCGAAGGAATATATACCTGAGGGTCATCGGCATGTGGCAAAGACGGCGTCGGGAGGCCGCATCTTGGCCACAATACCGCAGGGAGGAAGAAGGGGTCGGAGGCACTCCCGAGCCGGCGCTCTCTCGAAGAGAACGGCACGGCCGCCGATCGGGACGCGCGGGCAGCCGTTGGTCTCCTCCCTCGCCACCGACGACAGCGTGAACGATGCACCTACACCCCTGCCCCGGTCGAGGTTGTCCGGCCGGATTTGTGACCAGCCGTGAGCTGCGAGAGAGAGTGGCCACCTATGTCTTGCTTAGATCTGGAGAGCATGAGAGAGTGAATGAGAGGAACCCTAGTAAAGCAAGCGCTAAGGCTCCTGCTTATATATATAGTGGAGTGATTTTGTTGTACCAGCTTCAAAAAAATGCGCTCCTACATGCGTGCATCACTTCTCTTCGTGAGAGTACATGTCACATCCCTAGCTTCTGGTGCTGCCTAGTGTGTGCATCATGTTTAAATTCCATTTAAATTTGAAATGGGGATTTGTGAAACCCTTAGAATCATTTTTTGGAAATGACCCAAATAAAAAATTGCTCCAAAAAAGGTCCAAGAAAATGCTCATGTTGCTCTCTGAAAATATTGGACAGAGATAAAAATCAAACCAATATTTTTAGGAGCCCATAAGTATTTATTCTGGGCATTTGGAATTAATGCATAAATATTTGCATTGGATATATATATATTATATATAAATAATATATGTCCAATAATTGCTGGAACATTTTATGTGGTTGGGTATATTTTAACTCTAGCCACATAACTATTTTCAGGATTTTGTAAAATGGTTTAGTATTTTACTAAACCAAAACAAAACAGAACAAAATAGAAAAACAATAAATAAAAGCAGAGAGAGAACTTACCTCAGCTTACCTGGCAGCCACCCACAGCCCAACACTGTGCAGCCCACCTGCGCGGCCCAGCCCACCTGGCCCCCCTTCTCCTGTCTTCTTCCCGTGCCAGCGCACGAAGCAGCTCGGTGGCGAGCACCGCCGTCGCGCTTGGCCACCTCCTGCCTGGTTGCCTCCCTCCTCGATGCGCCTGGAGACGCCACGACACCCCTGGCCTCTCTCTCACTCTCCCTGGAACCCCTCTCGCTCTCCCTCCGTCCCTATTCCCCCTCTGCTCTCTCTCCCTCCCGCGACCGAACGGAGCCGCCGCCACCGACGAGCTCCCTCGCGGACGCCGGCCACCCCACGCAAACCCGACGCGCCCAGAAGCTCCGCCACGTTGTCTTCTTCATCTTCGATGAGCCACGCAAGCCGGGAGGGCCCGGAACATCGCCATCGCCGTCGTCTTCCACCTCGGGCTCCGACCACCGCCACCGTTGATTCGCCGTCTCCACCGCCTCCCCGAGCACGCCGACCTTCTCTTCGAACTCACCGTGAGCCCCTGTCCATTTCCCCTCTCTCTCCGTGCCCGTCCGCGCCCTCTAACCACCCTGGCTGTTGGAGCCGACCGTTCCTCGCCGCCGGCGATGACGCAGATGGTGCTAGAGCCACCGTAGCTAACTCCCGAGCACGGCAACGTGCTCAGCACCCTTCCAGGAGCCGAGCGCGCCCACCCGTGCGACCTGCCGTGCCCCCTAGCGCCAACCCCGACCTCGCCGTGCTCCGGCCGCCGCCCCGCTCGCCGCCGTCGCCAAATCCGACCTCCCCAGCACGAACGGATGCCACGATTCGATGCGCGCACACACCAGCTACGCGTAGAGCCCCTCCGTCTCCGATTTGGTCGCCGGAGGAGGAATTCCGACCCCCTCCGCCGTCTCTGGCTCCGCCGGCGACGAGCCGCGGGTCAACGCCGGCGAGTTGACCCCGCCGACCAGGGGGTTTGACCCTTTGACCTCGCCGGACTGACGTGTGGGCCCAGCCCCCCTGTTTAATTAGTACCAGGTTAAGTTAGTGTTAACTAACTTAGTTAAGTAGATAGGACACTGACATGCAGGCCCAGGCTCTAATTAAACTTAGGTTAGTTAACTGTGTCACTGACGTGTGGTCCCCACACGTCAGGTTTGACCGGACCAGCCCAGTTGACTCTGCTGACGTCACAGTGACGTGGTGCTGACGCCATAAATCATTTTCTGGAATTATTTTAATTCTAAATATTCAGGAAATTCCAGAAAATGCCTAAAACTTCTAAAATTCATAGAAATTCAACCGTAACTCCAAATTAAATAATTTATATATGGAAAATTATCAGAAAAATTCAAGGAATCCATCTGTACCATTTTCATGCATGTTAGAACAACTTATAGCTGCTGTTTAGCACAAATCAATTAAATGGCATTTGAATAATCACATATGGAGTTTGAATTTGAATCTTGTATTCAAACCAACTTCATTTAATCTGTTGCTAGTTGCATTAGCCCAAAACACATTCATATTGCCATGTCATGAGCATGCATCATATTGTGCATTGCATTGATTGTATTTCTTCTTTGTTGTCGGTATCTGTTCCCTCCCGGTAGAGGATGTTCCGACGATGTGATCGATGACACCGATGAAGAGCTATATTATCTTCAGAAGTGCCAGGCAAGCAAAACCCCCTTGTTCATTCCGATACAATCCCACTCTCTCGCTCCTGCTCTCTTTTACTGCATTAGGACAACATCGATTCATCTGTTACTTGCTGCGGTAGCTAAACCCCTTTATCCTCTGCATGACCTGTCATTCCACAGTAATTAGATGAAACCCACTAGCATGAGTAGGAGTTGTTTGAGCCCTGATGTGCCTACTCATTCATGCTTGTTTGTCATGCCTGCTACTGCTTAGAGTTGAGTCAGGTCTGATTCATCTGGGATGAATCAGAGGTGTGTGAACATGTCCTACGGTGTGTGAGCTAAGCGTGTGAACACGATTTGGTAAAGGTAGCGGTGAGAGGCCGTGGGCAGCACTGACCGTAGGGGTGGGCTGTGATGTGGTAGGCACGTGGCACGGTGTACCGGGCGCCCGTTTGGTGTCTCGGGAACCCTGTTCACATCGTTTGGGGTTGTGAGCGAAACTCCGGCCGGATCTCCTCATGGATGGAACCCGAATAGGCGATAAACCTGGACTAGAGACTCGAGTGTTTAGGCAGGCCGTGGCCGACACCCACGTTGGGCTTCCGCTTGAAGGTTGCCGAGTACATGTCGTGTAAACGGCGGTAAGTGATGAGAGCGTGTGTGAAGAAGTACACCCCTGCAGGGTTAATATGATCTATTCGAATAGCCGTGTCCGCGGAAAAGGACTTCTGGGTTGCTTATATCAGTTCATAGACAAGTGAAAGTGGATACTCTAAAATACGCAAGATAAGCGTGAGTGCTATGGATGGCGTTCTCGTAGGGAGACGGGAGCGGATCCATAGTGGTGTATTGATATGGTGAATATGTGGACTCGTGTGCGCCACCTCAAAAGAGTTACTTGCAGTCGTAGTTCAGGATAGCCACCGAGTCAAAGCTGGCTTGCTGCAGTTAAACCCCACCATCCCCTGTGTTGATAATGATGCATATGTAGATAGTTCTGATGTAAGTCTTGCTGGGTACATTTGTACTCACGTTTGCCTATTTTATGTTTTTGCAGAGAGACTTCGGTCTCACTAGTAGTTCCACGTGGACTTCGACGTTTAGCTTGTTACCTCAGCTACGATCTTGTGCCTCGGCAGGATTTGGTAGATAGTCAGGCTTCTCAGCCTTTTTCATTTATAGATGTCTGTACTCAGACATGATAGCTTCCGCTTGTGCTTGACTTGTATGCTCTGGATGTTGGGTCATGAGACCCCTGTTTGTAATATCTCGCTCCTCGGAGCCTATTGATAAATACCTGAGTTATAGAGTCATGTTGTGATGCCATGTTGTATTTGCACATATCGAGCATATTGTGTGTATGTTATTGAAATGCTTGGTATGTGTGGGATCTGACCATCTAGTTGTTTATCCTTAGTAGCCTCTCTTACCGGGAAATGTCTCCTAGTGTTTCACTGAGCCATGGTAGCTTGCTACTGCTCCGGAACACTTAGGCTGGCCGGCATGTGTCCTTCTTCGTTCCTGTGTCTGTTCCTTCGGGGAAATGTCACGCGATGAATACTGGAGTCCTGTTAGCCCGCTACAGCCCGGTTCACCGGAGTCCTGCTAGCCCAGTGCTACAGCCTGGATTCACTCGCTGATGACCGACACGTTCGATGCTGGGTCATGGATGCCTGTCCCTGTAAGTCTGTGCCACTTTGGGTTTACGACTAGCCATGTCAGCCCGGGCTCCTTATCATATGGATGCTAGCGACACTGTCATATACGTGTGCCAAAAGGCGCAAACGGTCCCGGGCAAAGGTAAGGCGACACCCGTGGGAATACCGTGCGTGAGGCCGCAAAGTGATATGAGGTGTTACATGCTAGATCGATGTGGCATTGAGTCGGGGTCCTGACAGCGTTGGTATCAGAGCTTGACTGCCTGTAGGATTACCAAGCCAAACTGGTCGAAGTTGAGTCTAGAAATTCTTTAGTTATATAAGGGAATTGATTGTGGGATGGAACGTAAGGCTCTTTTTACTCCTTATACCTTATGCCTTCTGATCTGAGTCATCTTATCTTTCCTGCGGGGATTAAGAACTAGGCTATCTCTTCTTTCCATCAGGAGCACGTGTTACTAATCCGTAGACTTATAAGATTGTTGGATTAAGCCTCAGTTCAGTTTCTACTTCTGTATGTTAATTATTGATCTCGAGACCTTGATATTGTGCTTCTGAGTGGTTATGCCACCATTTTTGTGAATGTCTCAAATCTTTTCTGAGCATTTACAGCCGTTATGCTGTCCGAGTCATCCCAGGTTTCTAAATAGTTTGAAGCAATTTGCAAATCCCTTCCTCCCGCTCCGATGTTCCTTTGGGCCAGATTAACCACACTAATCAGTGTGTTGAGGTAATTATTGCCTCGACATATATGTTGGAGTTATTATTATGACCCTAAGTGCTTAGGGGATCATCTAGTGGTCTAGCCATGATTTGTGTCCTAGTGTGAAGATTCTGGCCTTTATTATCGAAAGCATCCTGTGATGCCATTTAGTTAGTAGGTATTCTGTTCCTGGGTTCTTGAACCCGAGATTCACTCTACCTACTTCATGTTGATAGTAATTGCTAGTGCCTTTAGGATATTAGTAACCTTTGCGATAGTCCTTGAAGTCCGTGGTATCTTATTCTTCCAAATACCATGAACTACTTATGGCAGATGTTTATTGGATCAAAAAAATCACAATTAGAGTACTCTTGAGGAGTTCTCCATTATATATTGTGACCCTGCCAGTTCTACTTCTCTGCATGGGTTATTCGGAAGAAACTTGTTGAACTTGGTTCGACATACTAATCTATGCATCCACAACTCAGAAAGTTATATGTTCCTTTGAGTTGTCCCTCTTTAGCTGTCTACTGACTTCGTCTATCAATTGATAGTCAAGAGTATGCGTGCGTTCGTTTATCGATGCCTATTACTTTTGTGGTCCGTCAAGCCATTCTATCGCGGAATGACTAGGAGAAACAAACTCCAGTACCTCATCCATATCTAGGATTGGGTCAAAGTAGTTGTATTCCGCAGATCAAATGCCAATCCAGCTTTTGGTTCTGTTCTACCTTGGAGTATTACCTTATTCTATATCGAGATTGTTATAGGAATTGCACACCATCCTATGAACTCTTGGTACAGTGATACTTCTCACCATCATTAGTCATTCCTCGGCCCTCGTGTTGATGCAACCGGAATACCGACAAATGAATTGTGATGTGTGAAATCAATACTCCCAGCAACCTCGTTGCTTGGTAGTTAAAGGATAATAATTTCATTCTTAGTATGTTGGTTTTTGAATCATCCTTCTAAGACTGATCGTGCTACCTAGTCCTTATTTCGGTGCACCCTTCGATTGATGAGTTAGGATCTTGTCAAGTCCTCACTCATTTGATCATATCGTCTTGCCCTCAAAAGCGAGATTGTTCTCAAGCTTAGTAACATACCGGTGGTTCGTGATTTTCCGAATATCTTCTCGGAAGTATTACCAGGTTGTCACCTGACTGCTATGTTGAGCTCGTGATCAAGTCGGGTTCTTGTGAACCACCCTTTCTCCAAGAATCTGTGATGGATATCCCGGAGCTAGTTGGTTAAGCTAGACAACAACTTGGAGAGTTGGAAGATAAAAGCTTGCCTGACTTAGTTCGTTCCAAAGGGATATCTTTGTGTAGTGTGTGTTGAAGAAAGATGATATCTTCATCGATTGGTCCCTGTGATCAGTTAATGGACCTATCATTCTTATCCAACCTTTGATTGGAGTATGGGCTATCATCCAATCAGACCAGAACCAACGATATTCGTAATGTTGTCTTACTCGTGGTTGATCCCTCGAGCATACACCATTATATCTTTTGGGTCTGACCAATGCTATCACTTATTCACTTAACTATGGAATTCCTTTTAAAAGGAAACCCAGATGAATTGTTGTTGTGCCCATTGACAACATCCTTGTCTTCCCCATAATTTTGCTGAACATTAAGCTAGTGTTGGAAACTTTTGAAAGCATTTGTTCATGCTAGCTCATGAAGCATATGTTCGGATGTAAAAAGTGACTTCCTCTAGTTCATGTGCATTTGATGCAAGTTGCCGCCGTGGACTCAAGAAAGTCAATGTTGCTTCCTCTGGAATCATCGCAAGTCAGTCATGCACACGTGCAAAGTATTCTGTGGTCTGGAGACTTGCAACCTTCATTCCATATGTGTATCCTAGCACACCAAGCCACTGACTGATTTGTTCAAGGAGAAGGAGTATCTTCATAAGAGCTAATCCGGACTTATGAAAGAACTTCGATATCCTCGATGATGGTTCCCCACCTGAACTCGGTAGTGTTTTATTATAAGACTACTTTGTGGTCATGCTTGTCTTGGACAACATGTTCACATGTTTGTAGCAGAACCAGCTCATGTTTTGGAGCTTGCTATTGTAGTTCATCTCCCGAGAATCCCGCAACGTCATCTCGTCGATTTGTGTTGCAAACTTCCGTTTTTCTTCCTAGACTCGATGAGTCTGGAATATCCTGACACCAACCAGATCTGAATCTCAGGCAGATATGATGGTTGGAACATTTCCCAAGAACTATAATACTGGTCCCTCGTTAACCGGTAAAGTGGATGTCATGGACAACACCCCGCCGGGAGACCTAATATTGTAGTATCTTGATTGGAGAAGTTGGCCACCTCCCCATAGGGATTTCGTAGGATTTACTCCCTAGTTGCCCTTATGGATTCTTGTGCTCCCGGAGTCCGACCTCTACTTGATGTTCTAGATACCAGACCATTTCTATGAATGGGTTACACTAGCACATCAAGGAGAACATTAGAAGCGGAGTGCTAAATGTCTCTCAGTCGATCATCCAG
The DNA here is from genome assembly GCF_018294505.1 of Triticum aestivum. Classification (NCBI taxonomy): domain Eukaryota; kingdom Viridiplantae; phylum Streptophyta; class Magnoliopsida; order Poales; family Poaceae; genus Triticum; species Triticum aestivum. The sequence continues at coordinate 546,131,077 of NC_057807.1, forward strand.
ATTTTATTTTCCTTGGCCCCGCCAAGGGTGAAACCTGAGAAAGGGTTATCCTCCTTTGCATCTGCATCGTCCATCGCAGGTCATCATGGTAGTATGTTGTGTTGTCAGCACCCTTGACATGGATGTTGGTAAAACCTTGATGATTGTGGAAATGCTCAAGTTCTTGAGAGCACGCACAAGCGCTAGGTGTTATCATCGGCTCTAACTGGGATTCCTCTCAGTTCCCTCGGCAATGCTATGACCTTCTCAAACAGTGAATTCACTCTCTATTGTTGGGTTCTTCCCCAGTTACCAGAATCATTCCCAGCATTTGCATTTTGTTCCCAGCTTGCACCGCCCATGTGCCATTCTACTATGGGTCTCTTCCATTTCCGGTGATAAGCAAATTCATCCATTACGTTGTCTTCAACAAGGTAATCCACATCATCCAAGTCCGAGTATGCTATTCTACCGACCCCCGCCAGTCGATTGCTGTGATTTGCCTTAGGCTGATATAGAGAGTCTCAATGATCTCTATATCAAAGGTAATTCTTTCTGCCACTTAAGGTAATAATCTACGAATCACCCTCCTCCAGGATGTTTCATCGTGATATCATGGCAACTCAACTCCTCGCTACGTTGACAATCGTTTACCACCTTCTTAGGTGTGGAATTGTTGTCTACTTAGTGAACCTCCGTCATCTGTTCCACTCCATTATTCAGATCTATGCTTCGTGTCTCAGCTCGAGAGATGTGTCAATGTCTCATCCCATGAGTTGATCCTGAGTTGTTCGATCTTCGAGAAGATCGACCCTTCTAGAGTCTCCTTCTTCCCTCCATGTCATGTTGGCAGGATTTCTCAAGGCAAGACTTTGAGACAAATGATGGTGAACGAATCAACGTTCATTCGAAGTGCAACCTGGATCGTGAAGATTACACTAGTTTGCGTTTCCCCTTCATCTTACTCTACGCTTGAATCTCGAGACGAGATTCTTGTTTAGTGGGGGTGAGTTGTCACATCCCTAGCTTCTGGTGCTGCCTAGTGTGTGCATCATGTTTAAATTCCATTTAAATTTGAAATGGGGATTTGTGAAACCCTTAGAATCATTTTTTGGAAATGACCCAAATAAAAAATTGCTCCAAAAAAGGTCCAAGAAAATGCTCATGTTGCTCTCTGAAAATATTGGACAGAGATAAAAATCAAACCAATATTTTTAGGAGCCCATAAGTATTTATTCTGGGCATTTGGAATTAATGCATAAATATTTGCATTGGATATATATATATTATATATAAATAATATATGTCCAATAATTGCTGGAACATTTTATGTGGTTGGGTATATTTTAACTCTAGCCACATAACTATTTTCAGGATTTTGTAAAATGGTTTAGTATTTTACTAAACCAAAACAAAACAGAACAAAATAGAAAAACAATAAATAAAAGCAGAGAGAGAACTTACCTCAGCTTACCTGGCAGCCACCCACAGCCCAACACTGTGCAGCCCACCTGCGCGGCCCAGCCCACCTGGCCCCCCTTCTCCTGTCTTCTTCCCGTGCCAGCGCACGAAGCAGCTCGGTGGCGAGCACCGCCGTCGCGCTTGGCCACCTCCTGCCTGGTTTCCTCCCTCCTCGATGCGCCTGGAGACGCCACGACACCCCTGGCCTCTCTCTCACTCTCCATGGAACCCCTCTCGCTCTCCCTCCGTCCCTATTCCCCCTCTGCTCTCTCTCCCTCCCGCGACCGAACGGAGCCGCCGCCACCGACGAGCTCCCTCGCGGACGCCGGCCACCCCACGCAAACCTGACGCGCCCAGAAGCTCCGCCACGTTGTCTTCTTCATCTTCGATGAGCCACGCAAGCCGGGAGGGCCCGGAACATCGCCATCGCCGTCGTCTTCCACCTCGGGCTCCGACCACCGCCACCGTTGATTCGCCGTCTCCACCGCCTCCCCGAGCACGCCGACCTTCTCTTCGAACTCACCGTGAGCCCCTGTCCATTTCCCCTCTCTCTCCGTGCCCGTCCGCGCCCTCTAACCACCCTGGCTGTCGGAGCCGACCGTTCCTCGCCGCCGGCGATGACGCAGACGGTGCTAGAGCCACCGTAGCTAACTCCCGAGCACGGCAACGTGCTCAGCACCCTTCCAGGAGCCGAGCGCGCCCACCCGTGCGACCTGCCGTGCCCCCTAGCGCCAACCCCAACCTCGCCGTGCTCTGGCCGCCGCCCCGCTCGCCGCCGTCGCCAAATCCGACCTCCCCAGCACGAACGGATGCCACGATTCGAAGCGCGCACACACCAGCTACGCGTAGAGCCCCTCCGTCTCCGATTTGGTCGCCGGAGGAGGAATTCTGACCCCCTCCGCCGTCTCTGGCTCCGCCGGCGACGAGCCGCGGGTCAACGCCGGCGAGTTGACCCCGCCGACCAGGGGGTTTGACCCTTTGACCTCGCCGGACTGACGTGTGGGCCCAGCCCCCCTGTTTAATTAGTACCAGGTTAAGTTAGTGTTAACTAACTTAGTTAAGTAGATAGGACACTGACATGCGGGCCCAGGCTCTAATTAAACTTAGGTTAGTTAACTGTGTCACTGACGTGTGGTCCCCACACGTCAGGTTTGACCGGACCAGCCCAGTTGACTCTGCTGACGTCACAGTGACGTGGTGCTGACGCCATAAATCATTTTCTGGAATTATTTTAATTCTAAATATTCAGGAAATTCCAGAAAATGCCTAAAACTTCTAAAATTCATAGAAATTCAACCGTAACTCCAAATTAAATAATTTATATATGAAAAATTATCAGAAAAATTCAAGGAATCCATCTGTACCATTTTCATGCATGTTAGAACAACTTATAGCTGCTGTTTAGCACAAATCAATTAAATGGCATTTGAATAATCACATATGGAGTTTGAATTTGAATCTTGTATTCAAACCAACTTCATTTAATCTGTTGCTAGTTGCATTAGCCCAAAACACATTCATATTGCCATGTCATGAGCATGCATCATATTGTGCATTGCATTGATTGTATTTCTTCTTTGTTGTCAGTATCTGTTCCCTCCCGGTAGAGGATGTTCCGACGATGTGATCGATGACACCGATGAAGAGCTATATTATCTTAAGAAGTGCCAGGCAAGCAAAACCCCCTTGTTCATTCCGATACAATCCCACTCTCTCGCTCCTGCTCTCTTTTACTGCATTAGGACAACATCAATTCATCTGTTACTTGCTGCGGTAGCTGAACCCCTTTATCCTCTGCATGACCTGTCATTCCACAGTAATTAGATGAAACCCACTAGCATGAGTAGGAGTTGTTTGAGCCCTGATGTGCCTACTCATTCATGCTTGTTTGTCATGCCTGCTACTGCTTAGAGTTGAGTCAGGTCTGATTCATCTGGGATGAATCAGAGGTGTGTGAACATGTCCTACGGTGTGTGAGCTAAGCGTGTGAACACGATTTGGTAAAGGTAGCGGTGAGAGGCCATGTAGGAGTACATGGTGGGTTGTCTCATTGCAGCCGTCCTCAGGAACTGAGTTCTGTGTTTGTGATCCATGATTCAGCTACTACCATGCATTGGGCCCGAAACCAATGGACCCTCTCGGCTTCTTAATCACCCTTGTCCTCTGTCCAGGAGTTGCAAGTAGTTTCTGGTGTTTGTAGTATGCTGGAGGCCGTGGGCAGCGCTGACCGTAGGGGTGGGCTGTGATGCGGTAGGCACGTGGCACGGTGTACCGGGCGCCCGTTTGGTGTCTCGGGAACCCTGTTCACATCGTTTGGGGCTGTGAGCGAAACTCCGGCCGGATCTCCTCATGGATGGAACCCGAATAGGCGATAAACCTGGACTAGAGACTCGAGTGTTTAGGCAGGCCGTGGCCGACACCCACGTTGGGCTTCCGCTTGAAGGTTGCCGAGTACATGTCGTGTAAACGGCGGTAAGTGATGAGAGCGTGTGTGAAGAAGTACACCCCTGCAGGGTTAATATGATCTATTCGAATAGCCGTGTCCGCGGAAAAGGACTTCTGGGTTGCTTATATCAGTTCATAGACAAGTGAAAGTGGATACTCTAAAATACGCAAGATAAGCGTGAGTGCTATGGATGGCGTTCTCGTAGGGAGACGGGAGCGGATCCATAGTGGTGTATTGATATGGTGAATATGTGGACTCGTGTGCGCCACCTCAAAAGAGTTACTTGCAGTCGTAGTTCAGGATAGCCACCGAGTCAAAGCTGGCTTGCTGCAGTTAAACCCCACCATCCCCTGTGTTGATAATGATGCATATGTAGATAGTTCTGATGTAAGTCTTGCTGGGTACATTTGTACTCACGTTTGCCTATTTTATGTTTTTGCAGAGAGACTTCGGTCTCACTAGTAGTTCCACGTGGACTTCGACGTTTAGCTTGTTACCTCAGCTACGATCTTGTGCCTCGGCAGGATTTGGTAGATAGTCAGGCTTCTCAGCCTTTTTCATTTATAGATGTCTGTACTCAGACATGATAGCTTCCGCTTGTGCTTGACTTGTATGCTCTGGATGTTGGGTCGTGAGACCCCTGTTTGTAATATCTCGCTCCTCGGAGCCTATTGATAAATACCTGAGTTATAGAGTCATGTTGTGATGCCATGTTGTATTTGCACATATCGAGCATATTGTGTGTATGTTATTGAAATGCTTGGTATGTGTGGGATCTGACCATCTAGTTGTTTATCCTTAGTAGCCTCTCTTACCGGGAAATGTCTCCTAGTGTTTCACTGAGCCATGGTAGCTTGCTACTGCTCCGGAACACTTAGGCTGGCCGGCATGTGTCCTTCTTCGTTCCTGTGTCTGTTCCTTCGGGGAAATGTCACGCGATGAATACCGGAGTCCTGTTAGCCCGCTACAGCCCGGTTCACCGGAGTCCTGCTAGCCCAGTGCTACAGCCTGGATTCACTCGCTGATGACCGACACGTTCGATGCTGGGTCATGGATGCCTGTCCCTGTAAGTCTGTGCCACTTTGGGTTTACGACTAGCCATGTCAGCCCGGGCTCCTTATCATATGGATGCTAGCGACACTGTCATATACGTGTGCCAAAAGGCGCAAACGGTCCCGGGCAAAGGTAAGGCGACACCCGTGGGAATACCGTGCGTGAGGCCGCAAAGTGATATGAGGTGTTACATGCTAGATCGATGTGGCATTGAGTCGGGGTCCTGACAGTACAATATTCTATGGCCAAAGAACGTTCGCCGCAAGAGTAATAGTATAAGTGTGTGACGTGTGACATAAAATAAAATGTGCGCGACGTCTTTTGTTTTTTTAGAAGTTCTGAGGGTAAGGTGTGAAGAGCACATATGTGCGTGATGTCTACCTGCAGATAGACGGTGGGTGCGACATGCGAATCTGCGAGAGGACTCGGGAGAGTCGTGACTCGTGAGGGTGCGTGTGCGTGAGAGGGAGGGGGGCACGTATCAATGCAATGCATGTGTCTGTAAATCATTATCCGACAAACATTCGCCACAAGCCTTTTCCCGACGAACGCCGTAAGAACTGTTAGATCGGGATCCGACAGTGTCAGTTTTGCCATGTCATTTAACAGAACAGACACTCCTCCAACACACAAATCTTCCACGTGAGTGTTAGCAACTGTCGTATGCTCCCTCCGTTCCGAAATGTAGTGCATATAGCTTTATTGAAAATTCAAACCTCGCAAACTTTTACAGAGTTTTCGTGTACCAATTTGCACATGTAGAATACCCTGTATATATCATTTCATTCATCTTCGAGAGGTAACTATAAAGATGGGGGAGGAGTCTACAAAATAAGACCATCGTATCACCCGCATCAATTTCAACCATCCTTTGGTGTCGAGGAATATCATAGGAACTCTATATGATATGATTTTTATAGGATTTTTTCCTTTAGAGCCAATTGGTTCATAGGAATAGATTCATATACTCCACATTTCAAAGTAAATAAACATGATATCATTTCTATAGCTTTAGAGACACTTGGTTCAAATGAATGGATTCATATACTCCCTTAATTTCAAAGGAAAATAAACATTAGCGTATATTCAATAGAAAAGTTCCTATGATCTGAACCAAATTACATATCTTTTCTAATCCCTCCTCATAGGAATTGAGATACATGTCATCTCTAGATTCAATATAAAAGTTCCTATGATGTGAACCAAATGACATCTCTTTTCCAATCCCTACTCATAGGAATTGAGATGCTCCATATCATCTCTTTCCCTACAACTTCCATGTATACATCTTCTATTCCTAAATAGATAGTACAACCCACTAGTAGCTTTTTTCCAAAACATGCAACTATGGCACAAGAACTATATAGTGTGCCAATAACTTTGAAAGATGGTCGCTGGATGAAGCTAATCCGATAGTGCAGAGATGGCGATTCCGAGCACTACTGGCCATTGGATATCATCAACATTCCACCAGATCTTCCACATGTACAATTTAGAAGACTCCCTGGTTGAACTTAAGCATAATGCACAAACCTCAAAACACAAGCACTTCTCCTTTGTTCTAGAATCTTATGTATCATAATTGTTTTTAACTAAATGAATTGCCATTATTTGTTTTTTACTTTATGCTTTACAATGCACAACCCCATGAATCTTAACATTTTTATAAAACTAATTGATTTTGAATGAGATGAACTATAAGAACTAAACGAACATCTACATCATGCATATATGACTCAAAGCTTTACATGCTATAGTGTGTATTTATTCATAGTTTGGTTTCAAAATCTCATGCATTCAATGCATCATTGCCTTTCGCTCGAACCTACGTCCACAATTTTTTGTACGTACTATATCTCCACTGATCCCCGAACCCAAAATGCTGCCTCGTTCCCGTAAAACCAAGTGGTCCACACATGCGTCGACTCAAACCTGTTTACTACAACGTGGCCCCCCACGGCGTAGTAGTCCTACAAACCCTACCACCACACTCATCATCAGTTTTCTTCAAGAGGACGAGGGAGAAGCCGATTTGTAGTGGAGGCGCTTTCAAAAAAAAGGATATGTAGTGGAGACCCCTACCCTAGGGTGCCCTAGGTAGCTGCCGCACGCATCATTGTTTTCTCTTTTCTTTATGCTGTTGCGCCCTAGAGTGAAATGATGGTTTCTTGGTCCGTCCAGCTTAATACGGGCCCTAGAGTGAAATGATGGTTGCTTCATCCGTCTAGCTTAATGCGACAAAGGTGGGGCTTTCTGATTTGACCCCTCGTCGCTCATTTTCTACTATTGCGGCGCTACGACCGGGGTGCCTCCAGTTCCAACCGCTGCTCCGAACTGTAATTTGAGGAATTGCACGTGGAAAAAGACGGTGGATGAGCCACATGTCGGCCAAAGGGGTCCTGTTAAGTGTGTCACCATTTCGTGTGCGGACTGACCCTGCTTGAGTTGCTACGCCAACACGATAGGAGCAGCCTACCACTTGGTTTTTCTCCTTGGTGAATCCCGACTATATTGATATAAAAAGATACATGCTGAACTACCCTCTCCGTCTCGGTTTTTTATTTTTAGGCGTCTCGGTTTATAGGGCATGCAGGTAGTTCTAGGTCATCCATTTGACTAACTAAATATGAGTTACTAGTATGTCACAAAAAGTACAACTATATCATTGGATTCTTAAGCGGATGTAGTTGTATTTAAAAATTGAGGGCGGGGCTTTTCCTGCGTGGTAGGCGGGGCAGTTCCGCCTAGTCGGTTCGACAGAGACGCGAGAAGACGAGGGAGTAGGCTGCTGCAAACGTAGGGCTGTGTGATTTGACAGCGAGCTATTGCTGGACAGGTGGGGCCCCGTGATTTGACTTGCCATTATCATTTTAACTACGGCGCTACGACCGACATGAGTCTCCCGATTCCTGACCACCTCCATACAGGTGCCTCTCCCAATGCTCCACCATGTAGTTGAGGCTGGCTCTTGCATGAGAGCCCACTTCTCCACTTTTTCCTTGCCTCTTTCCTCCACACATGCAAAAATGCCATGTAAAGCGGGCTTATAGCCCACTATTGTACTCCCTCCATCCTAAAATAAGTGACTCAAAAATGACTCAACTTTGTACTAATGTTAGTACAAAGTTGAGTAAGTTTTGAGTCACTTATTTTGGGACGGAGGGAGTAGTACTTACTTACTCCTACAGGTGCTAAGTTTGCCACATCGACATAAAGTTTGATGTGGCAAGTTTGGTGACCCAAGTAAGAAACGGTGCTAAGCGCGTGTACCTAGGTGAAAAGACAATTTTGAGTCTATAGCTAATTAAATGAAGCAAACTTAGCAACACCATTTCATTGGAAGAGGTCACTCCTTGGCAAATGCAATAAATACTAGTACTCCCTGTGTCCTAGTGTCAAAAACGTTCTTATATTATGGGACGGAGGGAGTACGAAGAAAGAGATAGAGAGGAGTAAAAATAAATAAATACACTTATAGCCAACCTTATAGCCAACCTTGTTGTAGTATGAGTGACTAAGTGATGACTATGTATGACATGCCAACATCAGATAGCCTAACGCACCGTGTTAAATCTCCAACGGCGCGACCGTGCGAGCGACGCGACGGTCGTGGTAGGCGCGACCATGATACTGGCTGCTGGCAGCCCTTGGATCTGAGATCAAACGGTCGCATGCTAAGTTGCTGAAAATTTGTAGAATAACCGTCCAGGATAGGATATTCACCCATAGGTCTAGAATCACGCCATGCAACCATTCGATCTCAGATCGAAGGGCTCTCGGAAGCCCGTATCATGGAAGAATGGAAAGCCACTACCCTGCCGTTTGCACGCTGGCAGTTCCCTCCTACTCGTCCCCGCACGTCCTTCAATACTATGGCGGTTCCCTCCTAGTCGTCTCGTCCATTCACATTACGGCAGTTCCACTAATCCTAACCCTGCTCCCAAATCGATGGCGTCCCAAATCTTCACGATCGGCGGTGAGCACAAGGTTAGAACCATCACCGGCAATGAGTTCGACGTCATCTACACCCGTTCTTCCGCGACGGTGAAAGGATGCCTTTCTCGCTTCAGACGCATGTTCGAAGACTCAGATGATGAGCAGTTCGCTGGGCTAGATGTTGAGTACACCACAGTCCTGGGACGAGAGAAGGATCTAAAGGACAAAGACAGGAAGAAGCCTGTCGTGATCCAGGTTTGCATGCATGACTTATGCTTGGTCTACCCCATATGCCATGCCGACGTTGAATGCCTGGATTTTAAGGACTACCTCGAGAGCAACCTAGTCAAATTCGTTACTGTGGACTTTGGTAACGACAAAGAAGTCCTAGGTCGGATAGGCCTCTTTGTAGGCAACACCTTCGACCTCCAGAAGAATCGGCTGGTGTCCTCTCTTCAGCCTTGAATGCTGACCCTGGCAGGAGCCATGGTTCATCCTTCGTACAGTAAACTGGAGAAACCTCATTACACGTTTCATCGTTATGCATGGCAGCAGAATGTACTAGATATAGACCACATCAACTATGCTGCAATGGAAGGCTACCTTTGTTTTAATATCTACAAGGGTTGGATGAAGAGCAAGAGCCAAGTGTGCGGTTCAAGCAAAGAAGTATCGGCCAAGAGGAAGAGGGACAAGGACGAAGTCAAGGACATGGACGAGGACTCCTCCGAGTGAGTAAGGTGTCAGTATCGTTGCTCATGGTGGTTCTAATGCAGTGTCTATCGGATTAGTTGCATAGTTTAATTTCAGGTGTGCTTAGTTGAATTTGAGGGGTGTGTTGTGCCGAGCCCTAGCAGAACTATATTATGTTTCTTCTCGTTACTTTAACTCCTCAGTATGATACATACTACTAGTATTTCTTTAATAGAATTTAGCACCCCAATTAAGCACGTACTAGCTTTTTTAATAGTACTATATGCATAATTTGGCGACGAGCGCTCTCTATATGTACCACATTTTTTTAAATTTCAATATTTGCTCCACGGTGCAATCCATCGATAGTACTACTGTACAAAAGTATACATTTTTTAAAAGGCTGGAGTACTGTTCATCACATATATAGCTAGTTAAATTCTCAACCTAGAACGACGTGCATGCCATGTAGTAAACCGATATGGAGGAAGTATAGTGAAAATGAGGTGATTTTACCGAGCGATCGGCGGGGGAGAATGGCCTGTCATGCGGTCCCACGTGTCATGATGTACCAAGGCGATGCGCGTGTCCCTCTTGAGGCAGAAGCAATACTACGTGGTTTGAGATGACGGCGAACCGAAGTGTGAAATAATGTTTGCTTCGTCCGTCTGGGAAGGTGCGGCATTGTGATTTGACGTCTCATTGCTCATTACTACTACTGGGCCGGTACGAGTGGGGTGCGTCCCCCCTGCTGTTCTGCACTGTTATTTGGTGCTTGACACGTCGACCCGGTTGCTATATGTCCCACATGTCGGTGACAGGAAGTACATAATTCATGAAAGGGAGCATTGACGGAGAAGTATACTACAAAACTCATGAAAGGGAGCGACTTAGTTTTGGAAAAATCTGTTTTTACGGAGTACGTACCCACTAGGGTTTATAGGGCTCATCTAAAAAACAATCATTTTTCCATTTGGTAAGTCTCAATTCTACTATACTAGTAGTAGTACCATTACATGTTGGATTTCGAGGTGCGTTAGATCACCCGACGCAAGCAGTGTCAAGAGGAAACTAACCAATGAATGTACAAGTTCATGGAAATTTAGTGGCCATTCATGCATTTGTTCTAATTAATGCCTCGGTAAACATAACTTCTTGAGAAAAATGAGCGTACTAATTACTTGTGCAAACTACAAAATTAATTCAACCACTCACCGTCTACCTTGGTTGGAGAGATTTTGAAATTGAGCCATAAACTAGAAAGGAGGGAGTAGTAACTTTTGTCTTGATTACTATTTGTGGCCTTGTATAGATGCAAAATGTATTTTTTTATAGTGGCCTTGTATAAGTAAATGGAGGGAGTACTAACCAAGGTACGTAGTAGGGACGAGGAGTAAATGGAGGGAGTAGTACTCCCTCCGTCTAGGTGTGTGGTCGTCTTACGAAAACTAAATAATCCCCAAACACTTAGGCGCGATGCATTAAATTCTACCTTGTTCTTGTTTCTTGACATATCAACCAATAAGAGATGTGGGGTGTGCATGCTTTTAATGACTTGAGACTACCGAACACGACATGCAGTGGTTAGTTCATTGCATGCAATGTTATTAATTAGCAAATGAACATTAAGTTCTCTCGTTTTCTCCTCCTCCTTGGTCACGGTGCACAACCTAAGATGACTTACTCACCTAGACGGAGGGAGTAAAAGTTTCTCCTTGTGCTGCGAGCGACCGCGCGCGTGGGCGAGGGAGCGGGCATAAGGCGTACAGTAGTAGGAATACTACTACTACTCGTAAGCAACCTTCGCCTCATCCTGCGAGCCACCACGCCCGTGGGCAGGGGAGACGACATACTAAGCAAGCTTCTCCTTGTTCTGCGAGTTGACGGGACACATCAAAAGTACTCCAGTGTATAGAGCCTTGCCTCTAAGGTAGGCCCCATATGGTTTGTCTCTTTTTTTAACATAACACGTCAAGTCACAATTTGTTTGTTCACCCGTGGTAGACGATCCTCCCTCCACCAAGTGGACAACCAGTACACGTGCCAAATTACCACGTGGGCTGCCTTTTTCATACAGAAATGAGCTCCACCGTGTACCCGCGCGGGTGTGTTGGGAAAGAGATGGGAGTACATGCGCCGTGCGTGCACCTCTTCTCTTCGTGCACGTCCCCCACCTACGTAGTGTGTGTGTGAGAGAGATACAAACCTAGACATAATGCGCCGTCCATCCCCATGCCTCCGCCCAGTCCGAGCACCAGTCACCACCACGCCCCACTCCTCCTCACCTTATCTCTCATCTTTCTCCCTCCATTTTTATATACAAGGGGCCACTATCAAAATTACAATTTGTAGATATACAAGGCCACTAACACTAATCGATGGAATATTAATGGTGTTTGCCTCGTGGTACTAGCAAAGGAGGACATTAATTATCCCTTGCATGAATGCGGGAGTTTGTAAAAAAATGCATCTTGATGTTCCGTGCAATGCACGGGCATCTTGCTAGTCCATGAAAACAACACATGGCAAAATTCCACGACAAACGAGGGAATTGAATCTATTGGGAGGGGCTGTTTGGATCTTGCCCGGGGTAGCCAAAATATTGGCGACCTTTTTGTCCACCAGTGCCTTTGCCACCGATGAACGAGGAATGGCTCGGGTGCTCATGCTGTCATGCATCCTCCAGCGCGCATGTTGGAGACGAGCTCGCATGAGCTATGTTTTTTTGTCCCACAACGCCGCCCGAAGATCGACCGGCGACCCGCAAATTACGACATCCAACCGGACGAAATTCACGCAAACACGTAGACAAACTGATATTTCATATAAACAACGACGGAAATCATATAAAATACCGGATTTTCATACAAACATGACAGATTTCATTACATTCAAATGAACTACGCGGTGCTAGTTCTGGACATCATAGGTATATAATACCTGGCCTAAATGGTCGCCCGTTGATCGATTTGTGTTCCTCATGTCCGGCAGCATGATCACTGGACTGCCGGGAGCCCCGGAGGTATATGCTTCAGCACAAAGGACGGCTCGCTTCCCCATTGCCCAACTGATATCATTGGCTGGTGCCAAAGATGATGGTGGCCGACACCGGTTCGAGTTCATCACCGGCCACTACTTCGCCATGGCCGGCACCGGCTCGAGTTCATCCTAACATTCCCCTCTTCCGTGGAGCCCATGCGGGGTCGACGAAGGTCCTCGCAACAAAAGGATCCGGCAAGACACCTGCTGTGTACGCCGGCGTCGCCTCTGCGGTGACCTTCATGGGACCCAAGCGGCGGTGGCCTCCCGTGTTCTACTTCTCCTCGATGATGGCGGCGGACGCGGAGGCGCTGGCCACTGACTCGTTGCTCTCCGCGCACCCGGCTTTTGTCGCTGCTTGCATTGCGCGGCTGCCGGCATGGGAGTCTCGGCCACAGAAATGGGAGACGCGGTACGAGGCGGCGGTGTGGACGGCAGCAACGACGCCCATGCGCTGCTCCTCATCGAGCTGGCCTGGAGCGGCGAGTTGCTGAAGCGCGCGCCGGCTTGGGGCGGCAACTGGCTCCGTCGGGAGAGGGGAGGGAGGTGGATCAGCGAGCTGCATAGCTCGTATCCAGCGGGCTACCCAGCCGGCTTGGATGCTAAATAACTACTCTTCGTAAGCCATTGTAAGAGTGGACAAAATGGTGGAGGAGATAGGGGAGCGGCGAAGGCGTGCGATTCTTGGCCGGCGTTTGGCCTCGTTTAAATAGGAGATTAAATAGACGGTGAATGGGAGGAGCTCGGCCGGCGTTGCGTTTAACGCCGGCCCGGTCATGAACGGACGTGTGTCCAGAGTGGGTTTCTCGGCTTCCACACGGGCGGGTTTCATGGAGGCATTTGAATGCGGCATAGATGCGTGTTCAGCCGGGCGTGCAGCGAGTGGCGCCCTCGACTCTGACCTAGGACACCGTGCCGTTCTTCCACTGACGTGTGGGCTCTTTGGGTGCATGGCCTGCATGTCAGTGACCCAATGCAGGCAGCACACTACAAAGGAACCTTTGATGGGCCAGGGCGGTCAGAAGCGGGCATTTCATAAACCGATGATTGTTCATTGAGTGTGACGTCATCTTTTTCATGTAGATAAGCCTACTATGTTGATAGCCCGTTCGATACATTGTGATTCATAAAGACCATTGCAAACATCAATGTTCAGCTTATCACAGATAAGATTGATTAATACCCGTAACAATCCATGTCCTTAACAAAGGGTGCATGCACATATAGGTTGAGAGTGTGTCTTGCGTCGTGTTCTGTGTGCATGCAGGGTGCGAGTGTTGCGTGCGTGCATGGGTACGTTTCAGTGTTGCATGCATGGGTGCGTATGTGCGTGTGTTCGTGAGTGCATGTGTACGTGTCAGTGTTGCACGCCAGCATGCGTGCGTGTGTACGTGTCAGTGTTGCACGCCTGCATGCGTGCGTGTCTTGCGTGCGTGCATGTGTAAGTTATGTGTACGTGTCAGTGTTGCACGCCTGCATGCGTGCGTGTCTTGCGTGCGTGCATGTGTACGTGCGGGGTGAGGCTACACGTCAGTCGACTGACTTTTTCATCTCTGGTCATTAGATTTTCCAGCCGTTGGATACGAAATCAAGGGCCTCCAGTTTATCATCAAACTCCACCCCCCGAGCCGCTAGCCCCCGCCGCCCGCGGCCGGCCCGCCCACCCCGAAACCACTCCCCACCGCTGGTCCGCCACCGCACTGGCCATCCCTCTAGCAGCCCCCCCGCGCCGAGCTTTTTCTCCGGCGATCCCCACCCCACCGCCCAATGAACGCCCCCAACCGCCGGTGACTGCCAACCAGAGGTCTCACAACTTTGAATACCCACCTACCACTAATTTATTACCATTTCTGTCCTTCATATGCGCGCTGATGGGTGGGCCCTATGGTAATGTGCGCTGCTGAATGTGGACCGTTTGACTGGTCAATTGATCGTGTTATCAACAAATTACGGAGCTGTATGGTGAGCCAGTGACCGTATGATCACCCTAAAATGTACTCCTATTTTATTAACACAGTACAGACTCAAACTACCATTTCTTTCTTTAATATACGGGATGACAGGTGGGCCCCACGGTTACGCGCCCCGATAGTGCAACACTAGTTGCGCCGCGTGGAACGTTTGACTGGTCAATTGATTGTGTCATCAACAAAATACGGAGTTGTATGGGTGAGCCAGTGACCGTATAATCATTACATGTATTTGTTTAACACGATACAGACGCAAGGGCTCATATATACGCGCAAGCACTCACCGCTATAAGAGCACACACGCGAACCCTACCCCTATGAGCACCTTCGAGAGAGTGGGCCAGCATATATGATCTTCAGATTTTAGGAAGTCACCATAGGTGCCTCGTAGTTGAGTGGAACGTCTCCTCCCACTGAACGTGCATCGCCGGAAAATACTGAAATTAACACAAGATAAATGCGAGCACCAGGACTTTAACCTTGGCGGGCTCGAGAAACCACTGTCCTCCTAACCATCCAACCACATGTTGGTTAGCACGACAAAATGTATGTGGTGACCGTGATGAGATTATTCTGAAGTCCAGTGACCATATCATGCTTTCGCTTCAAATACAATGACCGTAAGTGTCGTCAACAAAATACGGAGCATGCATCAAATGCAAAGTCCGTCAGTGTCATCAACAAAATATGGAGACGTATCGTGAGCTAGATACCGTTGTACTATTGTATATGCTTATTTTCTTAGTGGCCGATTGCATGTGTGGTGTGGTGGGCACATCATTTCTAGTTGTGGTGGGTCAACATGAAGACTCATGGGTCGGTTCCATCCTGCGCCACATATAGGTTGGACCGAGACGTGTTATACGAAGACCCATGTGGAGGACTCGGCGTACAACACGAAGCTACCAGCGTCGTGGAGGATTCTATCCCCACTGGTGATAAGCCGACTATATATGATTTGTAACCCTAGGCCCTTAGTATGTTATACAAGCTTGGGGGCTAGTTCGTCGATAGTATACACACATAATGCCTGGTATTCAGGTGTACTTTGTACACACCCCTATCACTAATATACAGTAACAGGAGTAGGCTCTTTCTTCAACTACAAGGGTCCGATCCGAACTAGGGTAAAACTTTGCCTCATATTACCATCCAGCCTGGATATCCTTCCGAATGATATGATGAAATCATA